>NC_079192.1:89828242-89895742 GCF_029499605.1 Hyla sarda
CTGCAGTCAGCTGGAGGCCGCCGCCCCCTCCATACACTCTGAGCGCCGGTGTGAGGTGTAGACTTCCATCGGCTCCTGCGCCTCACACCGACATTAAAGAAAAATAAGGGGGGGGAAGTCTGTCTGTCCCTGCCCGATACAGGGCTAAATCTATAAACAATTCACCTGCCCGGCACCCAAAACTACTTGTCCCGGGCGTCGGGCTATAGGATTTCCACATCCCTGACACACATACATACACACATATACACATACATACACACATATATACATACATACACATACATACATATACACATAGATTCACTTGCTCACATATATACATACACACACACACTGACATACAATCACTCACATATATACACACACACACTGACATACAATCACTCACATATATACACACACACTGACATACAATCACCCACATATATACATATACACACACTGACATACAATCACTCACATATATACATATACTCACACTGACATGCAATCACTCACATATATACACACACACTGACATACAATCACTCACATATATACATATACACACACTGACATACAATCACTCACATATATACATATACACACACTGACATACAATCACTCACATATATACATATACACACACTGACATACAATCACTCACATATATACATATACACACACTGACATACAATCACTCACATATATACATACACACACACACACAATCACTCACATATATACACACACACACACTGACATACAATCACTCACATATATACACACACACACACACTGACATACAATCACTCACATATATACATATACACACTGACATACAATCACTCACATATATACATACACACACTGACATACAATCACTCACATATATACACACACACACACTGACATACAATCACTCCCATATATACATATACACACACTGACATACAATCACTCACATATATACATATACACACACTGACATACAATCACTCACATATATACACACACACACACTGACATACAATCACTCCCATATATACACACACACACACACTGACATACAATCACTCACATATATACATATACACACACTGACATACAATCACTCACATATATACATATACACACACTGACATACAATCACCCACATATATACATAAACACACACTGACATGCAATCACTCACATATATACATACACACAATGACATACAATCACTCACATATATACACACACACACACACACACTGACATACAATCACTCACATATATACACACACACACACACTGACATACAATCACTCACATATATACACACACACACACACTGACATACAATCACTCACATATATACACACACACACACACTGACATACAATCACTCACATATATACACACACACACACTGACATACAATCACTCACATATATACACACACACACTGACATACAATCACTCACATATATACATATACACACACTGACATACAATCACTCACATATATTTACAGTTACTTACAGTAAGGCCCCATCCATCCCTCTCTGCACATACATAGAGATAGACACACACACATATATGTGTGTATATATATATATATATATATATATATACACACACACTGACATACAATCACTCACATATATATATATATATACACACACACTGACATACAATCACTCACATATATTTACAGTTACTTACAGTAAGGGCTGCTTAGACTGGTTTGTGGCCGGACATGTTGTGGGCGGGGCCTCCATTTGCCTCCCTCTGCCTCCTCTGCTCCTGTCTCCTCCGTGTGGAGAGAAGCAAAGAAATGGCAGATAATGACAGGGTGAGTGGCGCCCCCTTGCTGCAGGGAGGGCACAGCACCCTCCATTAAACCACATACAAATCTCCAGCAATGGATCCTTTTTACTTCACTTGTCAGCCTGAGTCTGCACCTCCTTTTGTGAGGGCACTAGAGGGGCAGGTGAGGAAAAGGGCAGGGGCTCCAGCCCCCTTTCACTCCTATGTGTGCACGTCCCTGCTGCAGACCCTCATTAAATATTCCCTTTTCTCTGACCCCCCTCCTCCTAACAGTGGCGCATATCCTGTTTCCATAATCCCCTGGACCCTGAGCATACCCTTACTTACAGTATGCAGGCCGCAGGGACGGGTCCTCCAGGCGCCGGCGCGATGATGTGACGTCATCACGCCGGCCTTTAGTGGATCTCGTCCCCGCAGCTCACACGCTGTGTACTCACAGCGTGTGTGTAAGGTAAGTGCAGTGTTTCCCAACCTTTTTCGGGTCGTGGCACACCTCGTAAAAAAATTTTTTCGCGGGGCACCGCTACCGAGGTTGACGAGCAAAAAAAAAAGAGGGAAAAAACGCACTGCACTATATCTATTTATCTGTCTCACTGTCACTCAGTACTTACTGCACTTGTCTCCTTGGAGGACCGGACTATAGTAAAAAAAAAAAAATATATATATATATATATATATATATATGTATATATATATATACATATGAACAAATTCCTATGCACACTGCATATATCTTATCTTGCATATATCTTATTTTCCCCCACATTAGGCTGGCAGTATAGTCCCCACACATTAGGTTGGCAGTATAGTCCCCCCACATTAGGTTGGCAGTATAGTCCCCCCCACATTAGGTTGGCAGTATAGTCCCCCCCACATTAGGTTGGCAGTATAGTCTCCCTACATTAGTTTGGCAGTATAGTCCCCCCACATTAGGTTGGCAGCATAGTCCCCTCACATTAGGCCCCGCATAGTCCCCCCACATTAGGCCCCCGCATAGTCCCCCCACATTAGGCCCCCGCATAGTCCCCCCACATTAGGCCCCGCATAGTCCCCCCACATTAGGCCCCGCATAGTCCCCCCACTTTAGGCCCCGCATAGTCCCCCCACATTAGGCCCCGCATAGTCCCCCCACATTAGGCCCCGCATAGTCCCCCCACATTAGGGCCCGCATAGTCCCCCCACATTAGGCCCCGCATAGTCCCCCCACATTAGGCCCCGCATAGTCCCCCCACATTAGACCCCGCATAGTCCCCCCCACATTAGGCCCCGTATAGTCCCCCCACATTAGGCCCCGCATAGTCCCCCCACATTAGGCCCCGCATAGTCCCCCCACATTAGGCCCCGTATAGTCCCCCCACATTAGGCCCCGTATAGTCCCCCCACATTAGGCCCCGTATAGTCCCCCCCACATTAGGCCCAGTATAGTCCCCCCCACATTAGGCCCAGTATAGCCCCCCCCACATTAGGCCCAGTATAGTCCCCCCAACATTAGGCCCAGTATAGTCCCCCACATTAGGCCCAGTATAGTCCCCCCACATTAGGCCCAGTATAGTCCCCCCCACATTAGGCCCAGTATAGTCCCCCCCACATTAGGCCCAGTATAGTCCCCCCCCACATTAGGCCCAGTATAGTCCCCCCCCACATTAGGCCCAGAATAGTCCCCCCCACATTAGGCCCAGTATAGTCCCCCCACATTAGGCCCAGTATAGTCCCCCCACATTAGGCCCAGTATAGTCCCCCGCACATTAGGCCCAGTATAGTCCCCCCCACATTAGGCCCAGTATAGTCCCCCCCCACATTAGGCCCAGTATAGTCCCCCACATTAGGCCCAGTATAGTCCCCCCACATTAGACCCCACATAGTCCCCCCACATTAGGCCCCGTATAGTCCCCCCACATTAGGCCCCGTATAGTCCCCCCACATTAGGCCCCGCATAGTCCCCCCACATTAGACCCCGCATAGTCCCCCCACATTAGACCCCGTATAGTCCCCCCACATTAGGGCCCCGCATAGTCCCCCCACATTAGGCCCAGTATAGTCCCCCCACATTAGGCCCAGTATAGTCCCCCCACATTAGGCCCAGTATAGTCCCCCCCACATTAGGCCCAGTATAGTCCCCCCCCCACATTAGGCCCAGTATAGTCCCCCCCACATTAGGCCCAGTATAGTCCCCCCACATTAGGCCCAGTATAGTCCCCCCACATTAGGCCCAGTATAGCCCCCCCACATTAGGCCCAGTATAGTCCCCCCCACATTAGGCCCAGTATAGTCCCCCCCACATTAGGCCCAGTATAGTCCCCCCCACATTAGGCCCAGAATAGTCCCCCCCCCACATTAGGCCCAGTATAGTCCCCCCACATTAGGCCCAGTATAGTCCCCCCACATTAGGCCCAGTATAGTCCCCCCACATTAGGCCCAGTATAGTCCCCCCACATTAGGCCCAGTATAGTCCCCCCACATTAGGCATTAGGCCCAGTATAGTCCCCCCACATTAGGCCCAGTATAGTCCCCCCACATTAGGCCCAGTATAGCCCCCCACATTAGGCCCAGTATAGTCCCCCCCCACATTAGGCCCAGTATAGTCCCCCCCACATTAGGCCCAGTATAGTCCCCCCCACATTAGGCCCAGAATAGTCCCCCCCCCACATTAGGCCCAGTATAGTCCCCCCACATTAGGCCCAGTATAGTCCCCCCACATTAGGCCCAGTATAGTCCCCCCACATTAGGCCCAGTATAGTCCCCCCACATTAGGCCCAGTATAGTCCCCCCACATTAGGCCCAGTATAGTCCCCCCACATTAGGCCCAGTATAGTCCCCCCACATTAGGCCCAGTATAGTCCCCCCCACATTAGGCCCAGTATAGTCCCCCCACATTAGGCCCAGTATAGTCCCCCCACATTAGGCCCAGTATAGTCCCCCCACATTAGGTGCAGTTCCCCCACAAACATACAGCCTTCAGCCATACAGTGTATTACTGAAGGCTGTATGCCTGTGTACTGCCCCACTTCGGTGTTCCGAGCACCACTCCTCTGGTCCGGCTATACAAGTAGGTCCCGGGACCGGAGGAGCGGTGCTCGGAACACCAAAGGTGACGCGCCGCTGGAAACACTTACCAAGTTGACAGCGCGCGTCCTCCTCGCTGCTCCGGTCCTCTGCGATTGTTGCTATGGGCGCACGCATGGGACGTCAGTGACATCCCTGCGTGCGCTACCTCCCGGCGGTCCCCGCGTTTTTAAAGTAAACTCGGGGCCGCAGGGACTTAGAGGCATCCCTGTGTCCCAAAAGCATCTTTCGGGACACAGAGGTGTCCCGCGGCAAAAACACCCGGCGGGTGTTTTTCCCACGGCACATCTTACACTATGTCACGGCACACTAGTGTGCCGTGGCACAGTGGTTGAAAAACACTGGGTTAGTGAATGGTGGAGCCGGAGCTTACAGCTTCGGCTCCACCATGCTAGGGAGCGGGGGGGCAGCAAACTCGGGGGGGGTGGGGGAGGGCAATTGCCCCGTTGCACCCCCCCCTGGATCCGCCACTGGCTGGGAGTTGTAGCTTTGCAATAGCTGGACAGATGTCTGTCGAAAGGGGGGAAAAGCACCAGAAATAAAGCAATGTGGGCTTTGAAAAACACCATTTATATGTTGTTTTTAATCACAGCCTAAGCCTAGGAACAAACACAATTCTTGTTTGATGTTTTTTTCTTTTTTTGCAAAAAAACAAACAAACATCAAAATCTTCCCCCTCATGTCTTTTCTCAGCTATCTTTGTGTTATTTTTGCTAAAAGCACTGGGGGGGGGGGGGGGGGGGGGGGGTGTCTTACAGATTTATCAAAACCAGGGAAGAGGGAAAGTGGACCAGTTGCCCATAGCAACCAATCAGGTAGTTTCTTTCAGTTTTTAAAAAGGCCTCTGAAAAGTGAAAGAAGCAATCTGATTGGTTGCTATGGGCAACTGGTCCACTTGACCTCTGCACAGGTTTTCATACATCTGTCCCAATGTGTATTATTATTATCATCATCATCATCATCATCATCATCATTATTATTATTATTATTATTATAGGAAGTGTTTTTTCTTTGGTGTTTTTTTTCCCTCTGGCTTTTCTAATTACAAGTCATGTGATTCTTTCATCATTTGACTGAAGGATTTCTATAAAAAAAAAATTGTGAGAAAATACCCCCCCCCCCCCCCCCCCCAAAAAAAAAAAAAAACATGCTCTCGGCATCCCACAGATTTGATAGCCTAAAAACACCATAAAAGGATGAAGAAACCCCCATTAGTGTCTGGTGTTTCATATTACCCTATTGATTCCAACCTAACATGTGCCCGCAGCGAGCATGGTGTTTTTTATGACAAACACGCCAAGTGTAATCCCAGCTGAAATGAATGTTTTCACAATAGGTGTGAACAGACTGCAGGATGTGCTAGATATATTTGCATAGTTGCGGCATACAGCACGTGCAGCATTTATGTGGCGGCTTTCCGCTGGCATATATGGCTTTCTGTGCTGGTGAATGCAGCGGGCACTTACTGGCGTTTTTTTCCTAGCTGCACAGTTTTGCACCACAACCACTCCGGTTGGGACCAGGCTGACCGATCTAATGACCAAGATGCCGCAGTGAACGGCTTTCTTTCTGTGAAAGTTCTGGCGAACTACAATGCTCAGAAGAGGAGGAGCGCCATTGAGCTTTTGGAAAGAGAATTAGTTTGGAATGGTCAGGGCCATGTGCGTTTACAAAGCCCCCGTGGTGCCAGAACAGTGGACCCCCACATGTGACCCCATTTTGGAAACTACACCCCTCACAGAATTTAATAAGGGGTGCAGTGAGTATTTACACCCCACAGCTCATTGGAACAGTGGGCTGTGCAAATGAAAAATTTAATTTTTCATTTTTACGGACCACTGTTCCAAAAATCTTTCAGACACCTGTGGGGGTAAATTCTCAATGTACCCCTTATTACATTACGTGAGGGGTGTAGTTCCAAAATGGGGTCACATGTGTCGGGGGTCCATTGTTCTGGCACTATGGGGGCTTTGTAAACACATGTGGCCTTCAATTCCAGACAAATTTTCTTTACAAAATCCCAATGGCGCTCCTTCTCTTCTGAGCATTGTAGTTCACCCGCAGAGCACTTTAAATTCACATATGGGGTATGTTCTTACTCAGAAGAGATGGGGTTACACATTTTGGGGGGCTTTTTTCCTATTTTCCCTTGTGAAAATGAAAATTTTAGGGTAACACCAGCATTTAAGTGAAAAAATATATTTTTTTTCATTTTCCCATCCAACTTTAAAGAAAATTTGTCAAACACCTGTGGGGTGTTCAGGCTCATTATACCCCTTGTCACGTTCGGTGAGGGGTGTAGTTTCCAAAATAGGGTCACATGTGGGTATTTATTTTTTTGCGTTTGTCAGAACCGCTGTACAATCAGCCACCCCTGTGCAAATCACCAATTTAGGCCTCAAATGTACATGGTGCGCTCTCATTCCTGAGCCTTGTTGTGAGCCCGCAGAGCATTTTTTTGCTCACATCTGGGGTATTTCCGTACTCAGGAGAAATTGCGTTACAAATTTTGGGGGTCTTTTTTTCCTTTTACCGCTTGTGGAAATAAAAAGTATGGGGCAACACCAGCATGTTAGTGTAAATTTTTTTAAAATTTTTTTACACTAACAGGCTGGTGTAGCCCCCAACTTTTCCTTTTCACAAGCGGTAAAAGGAAAGAAAGACCCGCAAAATTTGTAGTGCAATTTCTCCCGAGTACGGAGATACCCCATATGTGGCCCTAAACTGTTTCCTTGAAATACGACAGGGCTCCGAAGTGAGAGAGCGCCATGTGCATTTGAGGACTAAATTAGGGATTGCACAGGGGTGGACATAGGGGTATTCTACGCCAGTGATTCCCAAACAGGGTGCCTCCAGCTGTTGCTAAACTCTCAGCATGCCTGGACAGTTAGTGGCTGTCCAGAAATGCTGGGAGTTGTTGTTTTGCAACAGCTGGAGGCTCCGTTTTGGAAACCCTGCCGTACAAGACGTTTTTAATTTTTTATTGGGGGGGGGGGGGGGGGGACAGTGTAAGGGGGTGTACATGTAGTGTTTTACCCTTTATTATGTGTTAGTGTAGTGTAGTGTTTTTAGGGTACATTCACACTGGCGTGCTACGGTGAATTTCCCGCTAGGAGTTTGCGCTGCGGCAAAAAATTTGCCGCAGCCCAAACTTGAAGCAGGAAATTTACTGTAAACCTGTCTTTGTGCATGTACCCTGTGCATTCACATGGGGGGTCAAACCTCCAGCTGTTTCAAAACTACAACTCCCAGCATGTACTGACAGACCGTGCATGCTGGTAGTTGTACTTTTGCAACAGCTGGAGGCACACTGGTTGGAAAACCTTCAGTTAGGTTCTGTTACCTAACTCAGTATTTTCCAACCAGTGCGCCTCCAAATTTGCCAGATTTGTAAATTATTTCTATTTAAAAATCTTAATCCTTCCAATAGTTATCAGCTGCTGTATTCTACAGAGGAAGTTATTTTCTTTTTGGATTTCTTTCCAGTCTGACCACAGTGCTCTCTGCTGACACTCTTTTTATTAGAAAAATACAAAACTTATCAAATACAAAACACAAAGCAAGCTTAACCAGCTATAACATAAATAAGAAATACTCTAGAACCAAAAACAAAGCCTCATAAACAAAACCCTGCCTAACCGGCCAGCCCAGCTTTACTAAGATACTAAAATACTAAGATATTAACCCCTTCCCGCAGAATGTCATATATAAACGCCGGGTTGTGCAGTGCGTTCACGCATCCCGACGTTTATAAATGACATTCAGTTAACCCGGACCAGCGGTGGGACCGAGGAGCAACGCGGGACCGGCCACGTTGACGAGCAGCGACGGGACCGGCAGGTAAGTACATGGTCCTCAGAAGCAGCAGTGAATATCTTCACTGCTGCTTCTAGGAGTCTGAAAACTACTGAAATTGTATAATGGTCTCCAATCTGTGCTCTTGCAGCTGTTGCAAAACTACAACTCCCAGCATGAACTGACTGTCCAGGAATGCTGGGAGTTTTAGTTCAGCAACATCTGGCCCTTCAGATGTTGCCGAACTACAACTCCCAGCATGCCCTTCAGCTGTCTGGGCATGCTGGGAGTTGTAGTTTTGCAACAACTGGAGACAGACTGGTTGGGAAACATTGTTTCTAACTCAGTGTTTCCTAACCTGTGTGCCTCCAGCTGTTGCAAAACTATAACTCCCAGCATGCACTAGCAGACCATGCATGCTGGGAGTTGTAGTTTTGCAACATCTGGAGGGCCCCAGTTTGGAGACCATTGTATAATGGTCTCCAATCTGTGCTCTTCCAGCTGTTGCAAAACTACAACTCCCAGTATGCACTGACTGTCCAGGAATGCTGGGAGTTTTAGTTCAGCAACATCTGGCCCTTCAGATGTTGCCGATCTACAACTCCCAGCATTCCCTTCAGCTGTCTGGGCATGCTGGGAGTTGTAGTTTTGCAACAACTGGAGACACACTGGTTGGGAAACATTGTCTGTTTCTAACTCAGTGTTTCCTAACCTGTGTGCCATATACACATACCCCTACACAGCCCCCCTCCCCCAATAAGAACATCCAAAGCAGAGCCTCCAGCTGTTGAAAAACAACAACTCCCAGTATTGCCGGACAGCCCTTGACTGTCCACGCATGCTGGGAGTTTTGCAACAGCTGGAGGCACCCTGTTTGGGAATCACTGGCGTAGAATACCCCTATGTCCACCCCTATGCAAATCCCTAATTTAGGCCTCAAATGCACATGGCGCTCTCACTTTGGAGCCCTGTCGTATTTCAAGGCAACAGTTTAGGGTCACATATGGGGTATCGCCGTACTCGGGAGAAATTGCGTTACAAGGTTTGGGGGGTATTTTCTTCTTTAACCCTTCATGAAAAGGAAATGTTGGGGTCTACACCAGAATGTTAGTGTAACATTTTTTAATTTTTTACACTAACATGCTGATGTTGCCCTATACTTTACATTTTCACAAGAGGTAAAAGGTAAAAAAAGCCCCCCAAAATTTGTAACGCAATTTCTCCTGACTACGGAGATACTCCATATGTGGGCGCAAAGTGCTCTGGGGGCGCACAACAAGGCCCAGAAGGGAGAGCGCACCATGTACATTTGAGGTGATTTGCACAGGGGTGGCTGATTGTTACAGCGGTTTTGACAAACGCAAAAAAAAAAAAAACCCACATGTGACCCCATTTCGGAAATGACACCCCTCAGGGAATGTAGTGAGGGGTGCAGTGAGAATTTACCCCCCACAGGTGTCTGACGGATCTTTGGAACAGTGGTCCGTGAAAATGAAAACTTGTACAGCCCACTGTTCCAAAGATCTGTCAGACACCAGTGGGGGGCAAATGCTCACTGTACCCCTTTTTACGTTCCTCAAGGGGTCTAGTTTCCAAAATGGTATGCAATGTGGTTTTTTTTGCTGTCCTGGCACCATAGGGGCTTCCTAAATGCGACATGCTCCCCGAGCAAAATTTGCTCTCAAAAAGCCAAATATGACTCCTTCTCTTCTGAGCATTGTAGTTCGCCCATAGTGCACTTCAGGTCAACTTATGGGGTACCTAAATACTCAGAAGAGAAGGGGTTACAAATTTTGGGGGGTATTTTCACATATTAACCCTTGCAAAAATGTGAAATTTGGGGGGAAACACACATTTTAGTGGAAAATTTTTTTTTTTTTTTTACATTTGCAAAAGTCGTGAAACACCTGTGGGGTATTAAGGCTCACTTTATTCCTTATTACGTTCCTCAAGGGGTCTAGTTTCCAAAATGGTATGCCATGTGTTTTTTTTTTTTTTTTGCTGTTCTGGCACCATAGGGGCTTCCTAAATGCGACAAAATTTGCTCTCAAAAAGCCAAATATGACTCCTTCTCTTCTGAGCATTGTAGTTCGCCCGTAGTGTACTTCAGGTCAACTTATGGGTTACCTCCATACTCAGAAGAGAAGGGGTTACAAATATTGGGGGGTATTTCCTGCTATTAACCTTGGAAAAATGTGAAATTTGGGGGGAAATACAATTTTAGTGGAAATTTTTTTTTTATTTTTTTACATATGCAAAAGTCGTGAAACACCTGTGGGGTATTAAGGCTCACTTTATTCCTTGTTATGTTCCTCAAGGGGTCTAGTTTCCAAAAGGGTATGCCATGTGAGGTTTTTTTGCTGTTCTGGCACCATAGGGGCTTCCTAAATGCGACATGCCCCCCGAGCAAAATTTGCTCTCAAAAAGCCAAATATGACTCCTTCTCTTCTGAGCATTGTAGTTCGCCCGTAGTGCACTTCAGGTCAACTTATGGGGTACCTCCATACTCAGAGGAGAAGGGGTTACAAATATTGGGGGGGATTTCCTGCTATTAACCCTTGGGAAAATGTGAAATTTGGGGGGAAACACACATTTTAGTGAAAAAATATATATTTTTTTTACATATGCAAAAGTCGTGAAACACCTGTGGGGTATTAAGGCTCACTTTATTCCTTATTACGTTCCTCAAGGGGTCTAGTTTCCAAAATGGTATGCCATGTGTTTTTTTTTTTTGCTGTTCTAGCACCATAGGGGCTTCCTAAATGCGACATGCCCCCCGAGCAAAATTTGCTCTCAAAAAGCCAAATATGACTCCTTCTCTTCTGAGCATTGTAGTTCGCCCGTAGTGTACTTCAGGTCAACTTATGGGTTACCTCCATACTCAGAAGAGAAGGGGTTACAAATATTGGGGGGTATTTCCTGCTATTAACCCTTGGAAAAATGTGAAATTTGGGGGGAAATACACATTTTAGTGAAAAAAAATAATTATTTTTTTACATATGCAAAAGTCGTGAAACACCTGTGGGGTATTAAGGCTCACTTTATTCCTTGTTATGTTCCTCAAGGGGTCTAGTTTCCAAAATGGTATGCCATGTGAGTTTTTTTTTGCTGTTCTGGCACCATAGGGGCTTCCTAAATGCAACATGCCCCCCAAAAACCATTTCAGAAAAACATACTCTCCAAAATCCCCTTGTCGCTCTTTCCCTTCTGAGCCCTCTACTGCGCCCGCCGAACACTTTACATACACATATGATGTATGTGCTTACTCAAGAGAAATTGGGCTACAAATATAAGTATACATTTTCTCCTTTTACCCCTTGTAAAAATTCAAAAATTGGGTCTACAAGAACATGCGAGTGTAAAAAATGAAGATTGGGAATTTTCTCCTTCACTTTGCTTCTATTCCTGTGAAACACCTAAAGGGTTAAAATGATGACTGAATGTCATTTTGAATACTTTGGGGGGTGCAGTTTTTATAATGGGGTCTTTTGTGGGGTATTTCTAATATGAAGACCCTTCAAATCCACTTCAAACCTGAACTGGTCCCTGAAAAATAGTGAGTTTGAAAATTTTGGGAAAAATTGGAAAATTGCTGTTGAACTTTGAAGCCCTCTGGTGTCTTCCAAAAGTAAAAACTCGTCACTTCTATGATGCAAACATAAAGTAGACATATTGTATATGTGAATAAAATATTTTTTTATTTGTAATATACATTTTCCTTACAAGCAGAGAGCTTCAAAGTTAGAAAAATGCAAAATATTCAAATTTTTCATCAAATTTTAGGATTTTTCACAAGGAAAGGATGCAAGTTACCACAAAAATTTACCACCATGTTAAAGTAGAATATGTCACGAAAACACAATCTCGGAATCAGAATGATAACTAAAAGCATTCCAGAGTTATTAATGTTTAAAGTGACAGTGGTCAGATGTTCAAAAAACGCTCTGGTCCTTAAGGCCAAAATGGGCTTGGTCCTGAAGGGGTTAAAATATGCCCAAAATATCTAATCAAACACTCACACGCTTACCGAAAATGAACATAAGAAAAATAAATAAATAAATAAAATAGCACAACTTGGCTTGTCAAAATATAAACATAAAAGTTATCATTACCCGACTATAACTCAAAACCATCCATACTTGGGAACACGCAACAAGAAAACTAAACAGAAAAGTAGCAAGCACACCTAAAAAAAAGAAAAATGAATAAATAAATAAAATAAAAAATAATTATTGTATGTTTTTTTACATTTTATTTTTTTTATATATTTTTTAATTTATTTTTTACATTTTTTATATTTTTTTAATCTATATATATTTTTTTTTTCTCATATATTAAAATAATAAATAAATAAATAAATTTGAAAAAAAATTACAAAAAAAATGTATATTGTAATAATAATAATAATAATAATAATAATAATAATAATCAAAATAATCATATCACACATACATTCACTTACAAAACGTCCAAAGTAACTGGATCCTCTATCCGGGACTAATGAAAATACCAAAGAAAACATAAAACAGACCAAATAACTGAAATAAACAAAATAAACCACATATCAACACAACAACTGGTCCGGCTACCATAACGCTATAACATGAAACAATATGAAACAATATAGATATAACACAATATAGGTACAAAATTACTAAATTTACTATATAAATTAAATATAAAATAAACAAAATATATGCACTACAGAAAACACCTACAAAATCAATAGAAAACCCTAGGAAAAACCCTACACTAAAACTGTACCCTCACCCACACCCCGGTCATCAGAGTTCCTACACTTCAAATTGTCCCTCACATATAGCTTCCCCTGAAAGCAGCGCCAGGCCAAGTCCCAAAACTTCTGGGGGATCCTTTTCATGTTTAAAAGGTACAACCCCACCCTCAGATCCCGACCTGGGCAGTCCCTGAGCGCCAGAGGCTTCTGGAAGTGGGTCAACAGAACCCGTTTGTCAAGGAACTGCCTTCACTGGGTCCTGCTCTCCCACACTCCCAGACCCCACCGACGTATCGCCTTCAGAGTCGGGGTAGCGTAAGCCGGAAGATATCCATGGGGCGTACGGAGGTCCTTCACTTGCCCTCCTGTCTCCCATTCCTGGAAGAAAGGCCGAAACCATTCCCTGCAGTAGAGTACCCACGGAGAAGCCCTCTCTGACCAGAGGTTTGAGATGTTAGCTTTCAAGAAGGTGTTGGTTAAGAACACCACAGGGTTTACCATAGATAAACCCCCTAGTCTCCTCGTGCGGTACGTAACCTCCCTCTTGACTAGGTTCATCCTGTTTCCCCATAACAGTTGGAAAAACAGGCTGTAGATTCTAATGTAGTAAGCTTCTGGCAAGATACATACGCTGCAGATAGATAAACAAGGGGAGCAGGTACGATTTGATCAGGTGTACCCTTTCCCTGAGGGTCATAGACCAACCCTTCCATTGGTCCACCTTCTGAGCGGCATCCTGGAGCTTACCATCCCAGTTTTTGGTTGGATAATCATCCTGGCCGAATATGATGCCCAAAACTTTTGCTGACTCTTGGGGCCCGGGAAGAGTGTCCGGGAGATCAAACTTGGGATCTCCCCCTCCCAGCCAGAGACTCTCACACTTATCCCGGTTGATCTTAGACCCAGATGCCTCCGAGTAGCGGTCCACTTCCGACATCACCACATCGACCTCCTCTCGCGAGGAGACAAAAATAGTGACATCGTCAGCGTACGCCACCACTCTCTGGGCGACATCCAGCTCCGCCAGACTCATCCTGACTCCCGCCAACGGCCCACAATCTACCCTCCGGACGAAGGGATCGATCGCAAACACGTATAAAAGCAGGCTCAAAGGACAACCCTGACGGACTCCGGACCCCACCTCAAAACAGCGGCCAGACCAACCGTTCACCAGTGGGAAACTCTCTGCCCCTGCATACAAGATCTTAAGCCAATTAACAAAAGTACTCGGTAAGCCATATCTCAGGAGGACGGACCAGAGGTACTCGTGGTTCACCCGATCAAACGCTTTGGCCTGATCCAGGGACAGCAAGTACCCCTTCCAGAAACCCGCTCTACTCCGCTCCACTGCCTCCCTGACACTAAGGACCGCACTTAAGGTGCTTCGGCCTGGAACAGAGCAGTGCTGAGCCCCCGAAAGGAGCCGGGGTGCAAACTTCACCAGCCGATTAAACAGTATCTTAGCCGGAAGCTTCCTGTCCGTATTGAGAAAAGCTATGGGCCTCCAATTCTCAATACGGCTGGGATCTTTACCCTTTGACAGAAGAATCAGGGCTGACCTCCTCATTGAATTCGGCAGAGTGCCCGAGGAGAGACACTCATTGAATACCTCAGTCAAGAGGGGAGCTAAAGACTCCTTAAAGGTCCTGTACCACTCGGATGTTAAGCCATCCGGACCTGGCGACTTCTTAGGGGCGAGCCCCTCGATCGCTAGTCTCACTTCCTCTTCCCTGATTTCTTCTGCCAAAACATCAAGAGAGGGGTCTACCCCTGGCTCAGGAATGGTTTCAGCCAGGAAAGCCGACATCTTGTCTTGATCTAGATCCTTCCTTCCCAAGAGGTGCGAGTAGAAGGATCTGACGACCTCCAAGATCCCTGATCTGGACCGATTCAGAGATCCTGTACTATCAATCAGTCCTGAAATGACTTTACTACTCACTGACATCTTACAGTTTGTGTAAGGGTCGGGCGAGCGGTACTTCCCGAAATCCCTCTCAAAAACCAAAGATGCGTGCCTATCGTACTGACACCCCATCAGCAAGGATTTCACTCTGGAGATATCCTCACGGCTACCTCCAGTCGAGACAAGAAGCTCGAGTTTCCTACTCAGACCCTGATACAGGCGATACCTGTTCAGGGACCTGAGGCTCGAGAGCTGGCGGAAGAACCCCTCAACCCGCTTCTTCAATATCTCCCACCACTCTGACTTACTACTACATAGGCCCAGTAAAGGTACCTGACTCTGAAGAAAATCCTCAAAGGACTGTCTTATCTCCGCTTCCTCCAGGAGGGACAAATTCAGCTTCCAATAACCTTTTCCCATCCGGGGGGGTCTCTGAAACATTCAGGGAAAACAAAATCATACAGTGGTCGGAGAACTCCACCTCAACCATGGACACTGCGGAAGCTACGGCTTCCTCCTTTAAATAAAACCTATCTATCCTAGACCTGCGACTACCTTGATGATAGGGGAAACCCGTGTGGCCTGAGGGGCTCCGGATGTGGGCGTCCTCTAGGCGAGCTTCTCTAGCTATGCTAATCAGTGCAACACTATCGCAAGTCAGCGGACCATTGGAGCCTCTCCTATCTTGAGACCTCGTGACATTATTGAAGTCCCCTCCAAAGATCACTTGCCGACTCGTAAAAAGAAAGGGCTTAATCCTCATAAAGAGATCTTTACGGCCCCGCTTAGTTTGCGGGGCGTAGATGTTAATGAGCCGGAGCTCTTGTCCCTTCATGAAGACATCTAAGATCAGGCACCTCCCCATTTCTAACTCAATAACCCGTCTGCATTCAACAGGAGCAGTAAAAAGGACCGCCACCCCACTATACGGCTCAGCCGCAAGAGACCAGTGGGAGGGACCGCGCCTCCACTCTCTTCTGGCTTTTACCAGGGAGGCTAGATCTGACAACCTAGTCTCTTGTAAAAAGAAAATGTCAGCTTCAACACGGCCGAGAAAATCAAAGGCTGCGAATCTAGCCGTATCTGATTTTATGCTGGCACAGTTAATGGATGCCAACGTGATTGAGTTAGATGGCCTCACCCCTTAAACCTTCTTCCTCTCCTTCCCTCCACCCCCATCTGAATCGGAGGAAGACCCTATGCCTCTTTTTAAACTCAGGGATATATCCATCCTAGGATCTTTACCTCCAGCATCTGGTGTTACCTCAGCCCCTGAGGAAACTGCCCCAGAGGAAGGAGGCTCGGCACCTCCTGGAGGCCGCACTGCCTCCGGACCCTCGAGAAGAGGAGGGGAGATGGTATCCCCAAGGGCCTCATATCGATTTGAAAGGACGATCAGAGGGTCAGAGACTGAGTTGTTCCTTCTATGGTCTGAGGCTACAACTGAAGAGGAGGACGGCGCAGCCTTACTCTTATCCTTCTTCTTCCTCCTCTTCTTCTTTTCCTGGCCACCATTTACTGTCTGCCCCTCCTTCTCCTGCTCATCCACAGTTTTGGATTCAGAGGCATGACTGGAGGAAGGAGCATCTTGACCTTCTTCCCTACGCAGTCTCCCTATCTCCTCATCCAGTTCGGCCCCACCCAAAGCCTCAGAGTTATTCTGACCTCCTTCTGAGCCAGTGTCTGGAGTGGGACCCCGAGCCACCCCTGGCACCTGGGCATTCTCAAGGGCCCTCTCCAACCTGCGCTTCTCCTCTCGCCTCCGCATAGAGGGGGTCTTATGTTTTTCCTTCACTGGCTTTGGTGCCCCCTCTCCTCCACTAGTCCCCTCCCCCGCTGGGGCAACCGTTAGGCTCTCCGCAGCCGGGGCGGTCACAGTGTTAGAGAACAAGCGTGGACACCGGCTGAACGGGTGACCTAGGTCACCACACAAGTTACACCGAATCTGCCCACAGGTGGCCGCCAGAGGTCCCACCCCACAGCAGAGGGCGCATATCTGCTGAGTGCAGTTGGCACTAAAGTGGTTTTGGTCACCACACCTGTGACACAGCCTCGGCTTCCCCTGGTAGAAGATCTGAATCCTGTCGCGTCCCAGAAAGGCGGCCAAAGGGATGTGGGTGACCGTGTTCCCTGAACGCCTGAGACGAACGGAAAACGTCCAGGCCCCAGACCATATATTGTGCTCGTCAAAGATCTTCCGGGGGACGTCCGTCACCTCCCCGTACCTGCCTAGCAAGGTCATATTGTCATAACAAGAAAGTGACTCGTTACGGGTCAAAACGGTCACTTTCTTTACCATACTCTGGCGAGATACCGCTTTTACAGCGAAATCTCGCCATCCGGGCTCGTTTTTCATCAGCTCATAATTAGACCAAAAGAGATCTAGTCCTTCCGGCCTAACAAAGCTGACGTCAAACTCGGAGGAGCCGAAGGGGTGAATCAGGTCAAAGATGTCCCCAGCCCTGAAACCCATCTGGAAAAGAAGCTCCACCACCACCACGCATCTTCGCCTTTCCAGACCCAACGGGCCACATTCCTGCGATCTACCTCCTGCCCGGGTGTCTGGAGGGACCATACGGCCTACCCATTCCTCTCTCGGAACGCTCCCAGACCATGTCTCTCCACCCAAAAAGACAGGTCCATCTCCTTTCCCTCTACCTGGAGCGTCCTTTCTCCTCTCTTTAGTGCCTCCAGGAGGCGCCGTTGCAACTGACCTTCACCAGATACAGGAGGTAAAGATCCTACTGAACCCCCAGCCGCCACACTTGCATAACTCCTGACGACCGGGGGGGGCAGCCGGACCATACACCGTCCTTACATCCCCGCCTAGGCCACCTGTACTGCCACAAAAGCCACTCTTATTCCTACCATCCACACCACTACTACTACTCTCATTCACACCACTACTCCTCCCATCTGCACCACTACCACTCCTCTCATTCACACCACTACCACCCCTCCTCTTCACTCCACTATCACCACTCTTATTCACTTCACTGCCACTCCTCCCAATCACTCCACTACCACTCCTCCCATCTGCACCACTACCACTCCTCTCATTCACTCCACTATCACCACTCTCATTCACACCACTACCACTCCTCCCATCCACAACACTACCACTCCTCCCATCTACACCACTACCACTGCTCCCATCTACACCACTACCACTCCACCCATCTGCACCACTTCCACTCCTCCCATCTGCACCACTACCAATCCTCCCATCTGCACCACTACCACTCCTCCCATTTGCACCACTACCACTGCCACATACACCCCTCTCATCCACAGCACTACCACTCCCATCTTTCAAACACCTTGTATTAACATTGCTTTTATTGACAGTATTTTTGGGATCAGCAGCTGCTTCACCCACTACCTCTGGGCTGGCCTGGACATGCTTTAGCTTGGCCTTTTTGTACATTCTCAAGTCACCGGCGGCTGCCATTGTCGGCGACGCTGACTCCTCCTCCATTCGAGATGTTACCGCCGACATCACCTCCCGAAGCTGAGGCTGCCCCTCCGGGCGCAACTTCACCCCTCCTCGTGCCACTGATGTGCAGGGACTCCCCTCTCTCACAGGGGAGATCCCTGCAGTGTCCGCGCCAAACACTGTGCCCAACCGCACGGGCTCAGCAGCAGGTTCTGACACCTGGACGCTCCCCCCCCTCTCTCAGGGGAGTGCCCCGCAGCACCGACACTACTAGCAGCGCCCAGGGGACCGCCCCCCGAGCAGAAGATCTCACCACACACCTCAGGCGCCTGGACACTCCCCCCCCCTCTCAGGGAAGTGCCCCGCAGGGCTAGTAACATTGCCCACAATACTCGGGGAACCGCTCCCCTTGCAAACTGCCGCATAACTATTGCCCACCATTAGCCCGTCCTGTTCTTCCCTACCAGCAGGACGCGTGACTGTAGCACCTGCGGCCATGTTGGATGCACCACTGTACCCCCCGTGCTGGTCCCGTTCCACAGCAGAAGCGGGATCTGGCAGAGTGGGAGGCCCAGCAGCCTGAATCAACTTTTCAGGTGGCCCAGACTGCTGGATTGGAGAGAAAACAAACTTTATCTGCTCCTCAGCCTTTTTCTTCTTCTTCTTTTTTTTCCTCTTCCTCCCCTCAGGGCCCAGGTCCTGGCCAAAACTGCAATTTTCCAGACGGTTGGGTGACTCCTGCATCACTATGGCCCGCAGAAGCCCCCCACAGACCAGTCCACTGTCACCGCCATCACTACTGTCACTTTCCTCAGAGGTGGCTGGTAAGGCGACTTGGGCAGGGTTGATGTAATCTGCACTCGGGGTGACAGAGGTCTTAGGGGTATACGGGGTATCACACACATCCCCCTCACTCTCATCTCCCTCACTGCCGCCATCTCCCTCACCACCTTCCTCCATCTTCTCCTCCGTGACACACAAGCACTCTTCCTCCCCCTGACTATCCTCTTCCTCCTTCACAGGGGTACGCATGGTTTTATAGCGGTCTTCATTCTTTAATTTTTCTTTAAACATGCCTGCACCCTCTACAATCAGCATTCGGGCTCTCACCACCTCCTGCTCCTCTGCCTTCAGCTGACACACCCTGGCAGCGAACCTTGCCCTCATGGCCTTGGCAGAGTTATCTGTTTGGTAGCGAGCAAACTTCAGGTCTTCCCTTATGATTTTCAGCTTTTTTCCCAGCTACTCATATTCTACTAGATTTGCCTGCATGCGGGAACCGAAAGTAGCTAGCGACTCCCTGGGACCCTTCACCCCCCATTGCTGGGGTTCCATAGTATCAGACACAGTCCCCGAAGACATAACCATAAGCTTCTTACCGGACGCCTTGCGGTTTCCAGCGACGGACGGGGGAGTGGGCTCCACATTACTGCGGAGCCTGCTGGATCTTCTCACCCTGTCCTGGGAATCGGCCGTAGCTCTCTCACTCCCACCCCCCGCCGTCCTAGTTCGAGGGGTGGAAGTCTGGGGCTCCATAGCAGGAGGCTCTCCCAAGGAAGCTGCCACCCTCCTGGGGAAAAGGCTGTAGGAAACACTGCTTCAATCCTCTCTCTCTGGAAAACTCTGGAAGTCAGACACACCCAACAGCTGCTGTGTTCCACAGGAAGTGCTCTCTGCTGACACCTCTGTCCATGTCAGGAACTGTCCAGAGTAGGAGAAGTTTACTATGGAGATTTGCTCCTACTCACATAGAGCACTGTAGTCAGACCGAAAAGAACTATACAACTTCCTCTGTAGCATACGGCAGCTGATAAGTACTGTAAGGATTAAGATTTTTAAGAAGTAATTTACAAATCTGTTTAACTTTCTGGCACCAGTTGATTTAAAAAAACTAAAATAAAATAATGTTTTCCCCCGTAGTACCCCTTTTACGTAACACCTGTAAATTCTGCACTACGAATATCAGCAGCCACTGAAGAGAGGTCATCCAACAACTGAAGTCCCAAAAAAATCTGCCACTAAATCCCTCAAGCAACCGTTCAGCCCCAGTCCAGAACCATCTGACCGGACCACAGGGACCAGTGTGGAGGAGAACAGTGTCCAGGCTGTAAAAGAGAAGAACACTGGAGCAGCCAGATACACTGACTCTAAGGCTGAGCCTCATACTTCTACCGAAGCTGCAGAGTTATAGGGGAACTGTAAAAATGAAAGTACTACAACCCCCAGTGTGGTCCGTCTATGCCCCCCTAAGGGTCAGGGTTGGAGGAGGCACAGGTTGAAAAGACACACTACAATGGGAGTTGTAGTACTGTAGTTGTTAAAGAAAAAAAAGATGTTTTCATCAGGTTGCCCATAGCAACCAATCAGATTGCTTCTTTCATTCTTGAGAAGACCTCTGAAAAATAAAAGAAGTAATCTGATTGGTTGCTAAGAGCAACTGGACAACATTTCCTCTCCACAGGTACATTTCCCCGATTGTCTTCATATTTAGGATGAGAATCTACTGACAAAGTGAGTAGCCAACCATTTCTGGGCATAAAACTCTGTAAGAGACAGCAGTCTGGGGGCGTCTGTGGTGGACATGAAGGAAGGGGGGGGTCCAGGGAAATTGAGATTTGACGTCTGCAGCGAGCGCTTCTCACTGAGCGACGGGTCTCATCCCAGGTATTGCAGGGGGACCCCCCACGATCAGCTACTTATCCCATAAACCATGGATAGGGGATAAGTTAATTTTTGCCATAGTTTTCCTTTAATTGGCCAGAACACACCCAAAATCGGTCCCAGCCAAATATTGCTTTGTGTCCTGTCATTTCTCCCAGCTGTTCTTTTTCTACCTGCTTGTAAGGCATGCCTACACTCTCTAATTCCTTAAAGTGGTACTCCGCCCCTAGATATCTTATCCCCTACCTTAAGGATAGGACAAAAGATGACTGATCACTGGGACCCCCGCAATCTTCATGCAGCACCCGGCGTTCCAAATAATATATTTAGAACTCTGGGTTCTCGTGGTGCGGGTCGTGACCTCACGCCACACCCTTTCCATTTATGTCTATGGGAGGTGGTGTGATGTCACAAGAAGGTGTGGCATGATGTCACGAATCCCACCACAGGAACCAGTGAGCTAAACATAATATTTAGAATTTTGGTTGCTGCATGGAGATTGCTGGGGTCCCAGCAGCAGGATCCCATTGATCAGACATCTTATCCCCTATCCTTTACATAGGGGATAAGATATCTATACCCCTTTAAGGGACAGTTCATGTACCCAAAAGTTGGTCCTTTGCAACCGTATGACCCCTAGCAAGTTCCCTGCATGAGTCCCATTCATCAGAAAAAGGCTTGTGCATGGAACTTGCTGGGTGTTCTACGTTTGCCTCATAAACTGCACCAGCCAGCACCAGTTGCCTCTCTCTGCACCACATTATGCAGATCGTGCAGGAGAGCAGCTTTGGTCATCCATGTTTTGCTAACTCTATTTTCACACACAGAAATAAATAAATGAGTCGAACAAGTCAAAGAACAGTTTAAAAAAAGGGGAACTTTATTTATTATTTATTAAAATGTTTGTGTAGGGGATTTTTTGTAACCTCCCATCACTCACAAAGAGCGTACAGTAACTAATACTCAGGACAGGAAAAACCTCCAGAGGGGAGGAAACCTGTAGGGAATCCATGGCTACTGTATGGCCCTTCCTCTGGGCATACTAAAGGAGGTTACCTCTATAATTTGGGCAAATGTTTCTGTGTATGTGCATGATTCCTAGGCCTGTGCCTTCATCCAACGTCTTGCTGTAGGTCCCGAAATGCTACTCCATCTCCTGGAAATAGTGCATCTAAGATAGGGGACAAAAAAAGATAGATTATTTACATGTTTATCATAGAAATACACATGGAACTGCAATAAAGACCTTTTGGACAAAACAATGTAACACTTACCAGTCACAGTCATGTGCATGACTTTGCATTCCCGTGTCCCTACACAGTGTCCAGCACCGGCCCCTCACTGATGAACAGGACCAGTGTTATTTCTGGGGCTATGCCTTCATCCAACGTCTTGCTGTAGGTCCGGAAATGCTACTCCATGTCCTGGAGATAGTGCATCTAAGATAAGAAAAAAAAAGATAAATTATTTACATGTTTATCATAGAAATACACATGGAACTGCACTAAAGACCTTTTGGACACAACAATGTAACACTTACCAGTCACAGTCATGTGTATGACTTTGCATTCCCGCGTCCCTACACAGTGTCCAGCACCGGCCCCTCACTGATGGAGAATGAACAGGAGCAGTGTTATTTCTGCTCAGTGCTGCTCTTTGGTGGACAATGGTTATGACATCACATGTGTGACACACTGTTACCTCCTGGGAGTTCTATTTCAGTAGTGCTGCTCTCTGATTGGCTGAAAATCAAAAAAGCTTTCTAATATATTCTGTATGACTGTTATCTAAGGTTTTTGACAAATTTTATTAAAATGGCGCCACTCCCTGTGGGTGCGTTATATTTGTTTCTCCTAACCAGACATTCTGTATATGTAATATCATTTGGTGGCCCCAACAGCCTGGGCCCATAGGTTTCTTACATAGATCAATGCTACTCCGGTAGGCTCAATGAGCAGCGCTGGCCGCCGGGACGTCTGACGAGTGACGTCCCTGACGTTGCGGTCTGGAGCGAAGGATGTCACTAGTCATACGTCCCAGCAGCCATTGATTTAAAGTGGTCGTGGCTCCTGCTGCCAGTTCCAGATCAGACACCATGGCCCTAGATTGACATACTGCAAAACCGATCCCTTGTGGCTGCCCACCTGTTGCAAAACTACAACTCTCAGCCTTTGGCTGTCAGGGCATGCTGGGAGTTGTAGCTTTGCAATAGCTGGACAGACGTCTGTCGAAAGGGGGGAAAAAGCACCAGAAATAAAGCAATGTGGGCTTTGAAAAACACCATTTATATGTTGTTTTTAATCACAGCCTAAGCCTAGGAACAAACACAATTCTTGTTTGATGTTTTGTTTTTTTTATGCAAAAAAAAACAAACATCAAAATCTTCCCCCTCATTTCTTTTCTCAGCTATCTTTGTGTTATTTTTGCTAAAAGCACTGGGGCGGGGGGGGGGGGGGGGGGAAGGTGGAGGGGTTGTCTTAGAGATTTATCAAAACCAGGGAAGAGGGAAAGTGGACCAGTTGCCCATAGCAACCAATCAGGTAGTTTCTTTCATTTTTAAAAAGGCCTCTGAAAAGTGAAAGAAGTGATCTGATTGGTTGCTATGGGCAACTGGTCCACTTGACCTCTGCACAGGTTTTCATACATCTGTCCCAATGTGTATTATTATTATCATCATCATCATCATTATTATTATTATGGGAAGTGTTTTTTCTTTAGTGTTTTTTTTCCCTCTGGCCTTTCTCTTTACAAGTCATGTGATTCTTTCATCATTTGACTGAAGGATTTCTAAAAAAAAAAATTGTGAGAAAATACCCCCCCCCCCCAAAAAAAAAAAAACATGCTCTCGGCATCCCACAGATTTGATAGCCTAAAAACACCATAAAAGGATGAAGAAACCCCCATTAGTGTCTGGTGTTTCATATTACCCTATTGATTCCAACCTAACATGTGCCCGCAGCGAGCATGGTGTTTTTTGTGACAAACACGCCAAGTGTAATCCCAGCTGAAATGAATGTTTTCACAATAGGTGTGAACAGACTGCAGGATGTGCTAGATATATTTGCATAGTTGCGGCATACAGCACGTGCAGCATTTATGTGGCGGCTTTCCGCTGGCATATATGGCTTTCTGTGCTGGTGAATGCAGCCGGCACTTACTGGCGTTTTTTTCCTAGCTGCACAGTTTTGCACCACAACCACTCCGGTTGGGACCAGGCTGACCGATCTAATGACCAAGATGCCGCAGTGAACGGCTTTCTTTCTGTGAAAGTTCTGGCGAACTACAATGCTCAGAAGAGGAGGAGCGCCATTGAGCTTTTGGAAAGAGAATTAGTTTGGAATGGTCAGGGCCATGTGCGTTTACAAAGCCCCCCGTGGTACCAGAACAGTGGACCCCCCCACATGTGACCCCATTTTGGAAACTACACCCCTCACAGAATTTAATAAGGGGTGCAGTGAGTATTTACACCCCACAGATCTTTGGAACAGTGGGCTGTGCAAATGAAAAATTTAATTTTTCATTTTTACGGACCACTGTTCCAAAAATCTGTCAGACACCTGTGGGGGTAAATTCTCAATGTACCCCTTATTACATTATGTGGCGGGTGTAGTTTCCAAAATGGGGTCACATGTGTCGAGGGGTCCATTGTTCTGGCACTATGGGGGCTTTGTAAACACATGTGGCCTTCAATTCCGGACAAATTTTCTCTACAAAATCCCAATGGCGCTCCTTCTCTTCGGAGCATTGTAGTTCGACCGCAGAGCACTTTAAATTCACATATGGGGTATGTTCTTACTCAGAAGAGATGGGGTTACAAATTTGGGGGAAGCTTTTTTCCTATTTACCCTTGTGAAAATGAAAGATTTAGGGTAACACCAGCATTTTAGTGAAAAAAAATTTTTTTTTTCATTTTCCCTTCCAACTTTAATGAAAATTCATCAAACACCTGTGGGGTGTTCAGGCTCATTATACCCCTTGTCACGTTCGGTGAGGGGTGTAGTTTCCAAAATGGGGTCACATATGGGTATTTTTATTTTTTTTGCGTTTGTCAGAACCGCTGTACAATCAGCCACCCCTGTGCAAATCACCAATTTAGGCCTCAAATGTACATGGTGCGCTCTCATTCCTGAGCCTTGTTGTGAGCCCGCAGAGCATTTTACGCTCACATCTGGGGTATTTCCTTACTCAGGAGAAATTGCATTACAAATTTTGGGGGTCTTTTTTTCCTTTTACCGCTTGTGGAAATAAAAAGTATGGGGCAATACAAGCATGTTAGTGTAAACATTTTTATTTTTTTACACTAACAGGCTGGTGTAGCCCCCAACTTTTCCTTTTCACAAGCGGTAAAGGGAAAAAAAGACCCCAAAAATTTGTAGTGCAATTTCTCCCGAGTACGGAGATACCCCATATGTGGCCCTAAACTGTTTCCTTGAAATACGACAGGGCTCCGAAGTGAGAGAGCGCCATGCGCATTTGAGGACTAAATTAGGGATTGCACAGAGGTGGACATAGGGGTATTCTACGCCAGTGATTCCTAAACAGGGTGCCTCCAGCTTTTGCTAAACTCCCAGCATGCCTGGACAGTCAGTGGCTGTCCAGAAATGCTGGGAGCTGTTGTTTTGCAACAGCTGGAGGCTCCATTTTGGAAACCCTGCCGTACAAGACGTTTTTAATTTTTTATTGGGGGGGGGGGGGACAGTGTAAGGGGGTGTATATGCAGTGTTTTACCCTTTATTAGGTGTTAGTGTAGTGTAGTGTTTTTAGGGTAAATTCACACTGGCGTGTTACGGTTAATTTCCCGCTAGGAGTTTGCGCTGCGGGGAAAAATTTTAAGTAGGAAATTTACTGTAAACCTGTTCGTGTGAATGTACCCTGTACATTCACATGGGGGGCAAACCTCCAGCTGTTTCAAAACTACAACTCCCAGCATGTACTGACAGACCGTGCATGCTGGGAGTTGTACTTTTGCAACAGCTGGAGGCACACTGGTTGGAAAACCTTCAGTTAGGTTATGTTACCTAACTCAGTATTTTCCAACCAGTGTGCCTCCAGCTGTTGCAAAACTACAACTCCCAGCATGTACTAATCACCGAAGGGCATGCTGGGAGATGTAGTTATGCAACAGCTTGAGATACCCAACTACAATTCCCAGCATGCCGAGACAGCTGTTTGCTTTCTGGGCATGCTGGGAATTGCAGTTTTGCAACATCTGGAGAGCTACAGTTTTTTGACCACTGCACAGTGATCTCCAAACTGTGGACCTCCAGATGTTGCAAAACTACAACTTCCAGCATGCCCAGACAACAAACAGCTATGTGGGCATACTAGGAGTTGTAGTTTTGCAAGATCTGGAGGGATATAGTTTAGAGACCACTGTATAGTGGTCTCAAATTGCAGCCCTCCAGCTGTTGCAAAACTACATATTCCAGCATGCCCAAACAGCTGTCTGGGCATGCTGGGAGTTGTAGTTTTGCAACATCTGGAGGGCTACAGTTAGAGACCACAGTCTCAGACTGTAGCCCTCCAGATCAACTTACCGGCTTCCATACCATCCCGGGAGCCGTCCTCTTCAGAAGCAAGTGACGGGTAAGTGGACGTCGGCGCCCGGTCCCCTTTGGTTCCCCGTTCTGCCCCGCCTATTGTGGGTGGACAAGACGGGGAAAATGAAAGTTAACCCCCCCGCCCCCGGTCTGCTATTGGTCGTCCCCTCTGACGATCAATAGCAGACCAATAGCAGGGATAGGAGGGGTGGCAACCCTGCCACCCCACTCCTATGCCTACAGGGGGATCGTGGGTGTCTTAGACAACCGCGATCTCCCTTCTATTTCGGGTCACCGGGTCACAATAGACCCGTATGACCCGGAATCGGCGCAAATCACAAGTGTGAATTCACTTGCGATTTGCGCCGATCACCGATGGGGGGGTCATCACAAATGCACCCCTGGGCATTTGTGCGGGGTGCCTGCTGATTCATATCAGCAGTCACCCCGGCCCGGTCCCCGTCCGGCGCGCGGCGGGGACTGAAATTCCCACGGGCGTATGGATACGCCCTGGGTCCTTAAGTACCAGGACGTCAAAGCTTATCCATACGCCCTAGGTCCTTAAGTGGTTAAACACTAACCTTGAGGTTAGGGAAATTTGCCAGATTTGTAAATTATTTCTATTTAACCCCTTAAGGACACATGACGTTCTCATACGTCTCCATTTCCGAGTCCTTAAGGACACATGACGTATGAGAACGTCATGTGTTTTACCGGCCCCCCGCAACCATCTGGAGCGGAGCCGGTCCCCGATGCCTGCTGAAATCGTTCAGCAGGCATCGGGGCATATCGCCCAGGGGGGTCATTATGACCCCCCATGTCGGCGATGGCCGCAGATCGCTGGACAATTCAGTCCAGCGATCTGCGGCGGATTCCGGGTCAATCGGGTCTCCAGTGACCCGGTGACCCGGAATTATTGGCTGATCGGGGCCGTCAGAGACGGCCCCGATCAGCCAGAGCCAGCAGGGGTGAGGTGGCATTGGTGCCACCTCACGATCGCCCTGATTCGTCGGCCGGATTACCGGCCGACCAATCAGGGCGCCTGCTGCGAGTGTCACTCCCGCAACCCGCTCCGCCCCTCTTCCGGAGGACGTGAGCGGGTGCGGGACGTGCACCCCGGGTGCTGGGGACCCCGATCCCCGGCGCCCCTGTTGGGATCGGGGCCCCAGGAGCAGCGGCGGCGGCGGAGACGACGAGGGACTGACCTGTGCGGCGAGGATCGTTGGAGGTGAGTGACAGCCTCCTGCTGTTGCTTAGCAACAGCTCCCAGCATGCAACAAGGGCATGCTGGGAGCTGTAGTTATGCAACAGCAGGAGGCAGACCACCACAACTCCCAGCATGCCCTTATGGGCATGCTGGGACTTGTAGTTTTGCAACAGCTGGAGGCACATTCTTTCTATGGAAAAGTGTACCTTCAGCTGTTGTGTAACTACAACTCCCAGCTTGCACAATCAGCTAAAGTGCATGCTGGGAGTTGTAGTGGTGCATCTGGTGGTTGCATAACTACAACTCCCAGCATGCCCGTTGGCTGTCGGTGACTGCTGAGAGTTGTAGTTTTGCAACAGCTGAAGGCACACTGAGTTAAGTAGCAAACCAGTGTGTCTCCAGCTGTTGCATAACTACAATCCCCAGCATCCCCAGCCAAAGTAGTATGCCTCCAGCTGTTGCATAACTACAACACCCAGCATGCCCTTCCGCTGTCCGTACATGCTGGGGGTTGTAGCTTTTGCAACAGCTGAAGGCACACTGGTTGCAAAACACTGAGTTTGTTACCAAACTCGGTGTTTCACAACCAGTGTGCCTCCAGCTGTTGCAAAACTACAACTCCCAGCATGCACTGATAGACCGTACATGCTGGGAGTTGTAGTTTTGCAACAGCTGGATGTTCCCCCCCCCCCCCCCCCCCAATGTGAACGTACAGGGTACACTCACATGGGCGGAGGATTACAGTAAGTATCCGGCTGCAAGTTTGAGGTGCGGCAAAATTTCTGCCGCAGCTCAAACTGCCAGCGAGAAACTACTGTGAACCCCCCCGCCCGTGCGACTGTACCCTAAAAACACTACACTACACTAACACAAAATAAAATAAAAAGTAAAAAAAACACTACATATGCACATACCCCTACACAGCCCCCCTCCCCTCCCCAATAAAAATGAAAAACGTCTGGTACGTCACTGTTTCCAAAACGGAGCCTCCAGCGGTTGCAAAACTACAACTCCCAGCATGCACTGATAGACCGTACATGCTGGGAGTTGTAGTTTTGCAACAGCTGGATGTTCCCCCCCCCCCCCCAATGTGAACGTACAGGGTACACTCACATGGGCGGAGGATTACTGTAAGTATCCGGCTGCAAGTTTGAGCTGCGTCAAATTTTCTGCCGTAGCTCAAACTGCCAGCAAGAAACTACTGTGAACTCCCGCCCGTGCGACTGTACCCTAAAAACACTACACTACACTAACACAAAATAAAATAAAAAGTAAAAAACACTACATATACACATACCCCTACACAGCCCCCCTCCCCAATAAAAATGAAAAACGTCTGGTACGCCACTGTTTCCAAAACGGAGCCTCCAGCTGTTGCAAAACAACTACTCCCAGTATTGCCAGATAGCCGTTGACTGTCCAGGCATGCTGGGAGTTTTACAACAGCTGGAGGCACCCTGTTTGGGAATCACTGGCGTAGAATACCCCTATGTCCACCCCTATGCAAGTCCCTAATTTAGGCCTCAAATGCGCATGGCGCTCTCACTTTGGAGCCCTGTCGTATTTCAAGGCAACAGTTTAGGGCACATATGGGGTATCGCCGTACTCGGGAGAAATTGGGCTTCAAATTTTGGGGGGTATTTTCTGCTATTACCCAAAAATTTTTGGGAAAACAAGCATTTTAGGTAAAAAAAATATATATTTTTTTACATATGCAAAAGTCGTGAAACACCTGTAGGGTATTAAGGTTCAAATTACCCCTTGTTACGTTCCCCGAGGGGTCTAGTTTCCAAAATAGTATGCCATGTGTTTTTTTTTTCTGTCCTGGCACCATAGGGGCTTCCTAAATGCGGCATGCCCCCAGAGCAAAATTCACTTTCAAAAAGCCAAATGTGACTCCTTCTCTTCTGAGACCTGTAGTGCGCCAGCAGAGCACTTTTCACACCCATATGGGGTGTTTTCTGAATCGGGAGAAATTGGGCTTCAAATTTTGGGGGGTATTTTCTGCTATTACCCTTTTTAAAATTGTAAAAATTTTGGGAAACCAAGCATTTTAGGTAAAAAAAATATATATTTTTTTACATATGCAAAAGTCGTGAAACACCTGTAGGGCATTAAGGTTCACATTACCCCTTGTTACGTTCCCCGAGGGGTCTAGTTTCCAAAATGGTATGCCATGTGTTTTTTTTTATGCTGTCCTGGCACCATAGGGGCTTCCTAAATGCGGCATGCCCCCAGAGCAAAATTTGCTTTAAAAAAGCCAAATGTTACTCCTTCTCTTCTGAGACCTGTAGTGAGCCAGCAGAGCACTTTTCACCCCCATATGGGGTGTTTTCTGAATCGGGAGAAATTGGGCTTCAAATTTTGGGGGGTATTTTCCGCTATTACCCTTTTTAAAAATATAAACATTTTGGGAAAACAAGCATTTTAGGTAAAAACATTTTTTTTTTTTTTACATATGCAAAAGTCGTGAAACACCTGTAGGGCATTAAGGTTCACGTTACCCCTTGTTACGTTCCCCGAGGGGTCTAGTTTCCAAAATGGTATGCCATGGTTTTTTTTTTTGCTGTTCTGGCACCATAGGGGCTTCCTAAATGCGGCATGCCCCCAGAGCAAAATTTGCTTTCAAAAAGCCAAATGTGACTCCTTCTCTTCTGAGACCTGTAGTGCACCAGCAGAGCACTTTTCACCCCCATGCGAGGTGTTTTCTGTATCGGGAGAAATTGAGCTTCAAATTTTGGGGGGTATTTTCTGCTATTACCTTTTTTAAAAATGTAAAATTTTTGGGAAACCAAGCATTTTAGGTAAAAAAAATATATATTTTTTTTACATATGCAAAAGTCGTGAATCACCTGTAGGGTATTAAGGTTCACATTACCCCTTGTTACATTCCCTGAGGGGTCTAGTTTCCAAAATGGTATGCCATGTGTTTTTTTTTTGCTGTCCTGGCACCATAGGGGCTTCCTAAATGCGGCATGCCCCCCAAAAACCATTTGTCGCTCCTTCCCTTCTGAGCCCTCTACTGCGCCCGCCGAACAATTAACATAGACATATGAGGTATGTCCTTACTCGAGAGAAATTGGGTTTCAAATACAAGTAAAAATTTTCTCCTTTTTAACCCTTGCAAAAATTAAAAAATTGGGTCTACAAGAACATGCGAGTGTAAAAAATGAAGATTTTTAATTTTCTCCTTCACTTTGCTGCTATTCCTGTGAAACACCTAAAGGGTTAATACACTTACTGAATGTTTTTTTGAATACTTTAGGGGGTGTAGTTTTTATAATGGGGTCTTTTATGGGGTATTTCTAATATGAAGACCCTTCAAATCCACTTCAAAACTGAACTGGTCCCTGAAAAATAGTGAGTTTGAAAATTTTGTGAAAAATTTCAAAATTGCTACTGAACTTTGAAGCCCTATGGTGTCTTCCAAAAGTAAAAACTCATAAATGTTATGATGCAAACATAAAGTAGACATATTGTATATGTGAACCCAAAAAAAATATATTTTGAATATCCATTTTCCTTACAAGCAGAGAGCTTCAAAGTTAGAAAAATGCAAAATTTTCATTTTTTTCATCAAATTTTGGGATTTTTCACCAAGAAAGGATGCAAGTTACCATAAAATTTTACCACTAAGTTAAAGTAGAATATGTCACGAAAAAACAATCTCGGAATCAGAATGATAACTAAAAGTATTCCAGAGTTCTTAATGTTTAAAGTGACAGTGGTCAGAATTGCAAAAAACGCTCCGGTCCTTAAGGTATAAAATGGCCTGGTCCTTAAGGGGTTAAAAATCTTAATCCTTCCAATACTTATCAGCTGCTGTAATCTACAGAGGAAGTTATTTTCTTTTTGGATTTCTTTCCAGTCTGACCACAGTGCTCTCTGCTGACACCTCTGTCCATGTCAGGAACTGTCCGGAGTAGGAGAAGTTTACTATGGAGATTTGCTCCTACTCACAGAGAGCACTGTAGTCAGACCGAAAAGAACTATACAACTTCCTCTATAGCATACGGCAGCTGATAAGTACTGTAAGGATTAAGATTTTTAAGAAGTAATTTACAAATCTGTTTAACTTTCTGGCACCAGTTGATTTAAAAAAAAAAAAAATAAAATAAAATGTTTTCCCCCGGAGTACCCCTTTTACGTAACACCTGTAAATTCTGCACTACGAATATCAGCAGCCACTGAAGAGAGAGGTCATCCAACAACTGAAGTCCCAAAAAAATCTGCCACTAAATCCCTCAAGCAACCGTTCAGCCCCAGTCCAGAACCATCTGACCGGACCACAGGGACCAGTGTGGAGGAGAACAGAATGCCCTGGAAGGGAAAGCATTGGACTGTAGGGGCACATGACAGGGGGATTAGGCAGCGAGGAAAGGGTTAATGGGTTAGAGCGGGAGGTTCAAGGAGGAAAGGGAGGAGCTAGGTACAGGGGTCATAAGTAGGTAGGCAGGTAGTTAGGGCCAGTCGGGACACGAGGAGGAACGTGAGAAGAGCTCCCTACCTGATGGAGGACATGGACACGATCTTGAGGCGAGTGAGGGAGGAGGCGCTGCTCCGTGGGCCCCAGTGGTTCGCGGAGCAGTTTCCGGGATTCGCGGCGCAGTCGGTGGGGGAGATCGGGCCCTGGTCCAGCAGCCGGCGCTCTCGCCCTCCGGAGCGCCTTTCACCTGCGGCCTCTCCCTCTGCTAGACGCCGGCGGGTGAGCCCTTCGGCCGTTGCCGCTGGCCTGAGGTCCGTGGCGGCCAGCGGTGTGCTGTCGGGGGGGAACGCCTGCCGGTTCGGATGCTGCGCTAGTGGGGACCGCGGGGCGTGCGGGCGGCGCGCCTCGCTCACTGCAACGGGAGCGTGGTGCGGCGGCCTGCTCCATGGGAGTGACGGTGATGGGGGAGCAGGCCAGGGGGAGGAGGACGACACGTGCCCCAGCTGACCCCGCCCCCCAGTCGGGGGGGCGGGCTCCTGCGGGCCTGGCAGTCACCCAGGCCTTGATTCATGCTGCACCTGCGGCCTCCTCCTCTAGAGGGGGCAGGCGGCATACTAGATTGTCGCAGGCTGCTGCTGCTGCAGGGGGAGCTGCAGTGTACGGGGGGAATGAAATTAGCCCCGCCCCTAGCGATGCCAGCGGTGATGAGCTGCTGCTGGCTGATGGTCCTGCTGTTGCCCTGGACCCGTTGGCCAATCCCCTGCTTCCCCTCGGGGTCGCAGGCACGGAGGTTAGCGGGGGCCGGAGTTCTTCGGCACATCGCAGACCGGGTTGACAGGTTGCTGGGCGGGGCTGGAGAGGACCCAGCAGTCATGGTACATATTGGCACCAATGACAAAGTAAGAGGTAGGTGGAGTGTCCTTAAAAATGATTCCAAGGACTTAGGCGGCAAGCTTAAGGCAAGGACCTCCAAGGTAGTGTTTTCTGAAATACTACCAGTACCACGAGCCGCACCAGAGAGGCAGCGGGAGATCAGGGAGGTAAACAAGTGGCTCAGAAGCTGGTGTAGGAAGGAAGGGTTTGGGTTCATGGAGAACTGGGCTGACTTCGCTGTCGGTTACCGGCTCTACCGTAGGGACGGGCTGCACCTCAATGGGGAGGGTGCAGCTTTGATTGGGGAGAAGATGGCTAGAAGGGTGGAGGAGTGTTTAAACTAGGGACTTGGGGGGAGGGAACCTACAGCAAAGAGGGGGAAGATAGTGTAGATAGAGAGGTGGGAATTATAAATGTACCTGGGGGTGGAGCGGAGGGAGGGGTTAGAATAGTTAATAGGAATAGGCTTCATAGGAAAATAAAACTTACACTCTTGAATCCCATTAACCCCAATAACATAAAGGATGGAAATGTAAAGTGTATGTTCACAAATGCCAGAAGCCTAGCAAATAAAATGGGGGAGCTTGAGGCCTTGATACTGGAGGAACATATTGATATAGTTGGGGTCTCTGAGACATGGCTGGACTCCTCGCATGACTGGGCTGTCAATCTGCAGGGGTTTACATTGTTTCGCAAGGATAGAATGAACAGAAAAGGTGGTGGAGTCTGTCTGTATGTAAGAAGTGGTATGAAAGTCAGTGTGAACGATGCCATAGTGTGTGATGATTCTGAGGAGGTGGAATCACTGTGGGTACAAAAGGAGGGAAATACTGAAAAAATAATATTTGGTGTAATCTACAGACCCCCTAATATCACTGAAGAGATAGAAGGTCGGCTGCATAAACAAATAGAGAGGGCCGCCCGGGCAGGTACAGTGGTAATAATGGGAGATTTTAACTATCCAGATATAGATTGGGGTCCGGGGTTGGCTAAAACTACAAAGGGGCGACAATTCCTAAATTTATTGCAGGATAATTTTATGGGCCAGTTTGTGGAGGACCCAACAAGAAGTGATGCCTTGTTGAATCTGATCATTTCCAACAAAGCAGAGCTGGTTGGTAATGTAACTGTGCGGGAAAACCTTGGTAATAGCGACCACAATATAGTTACTTTTGACTTAAAATGGAGAAAACAAAGACAGGCGGGGAAGGCAAAAACATATAACTTTAAAAAGGCAAACTTCCCTGGGCTGAGGGCTGCACTACAGGACATAGACTGGGGGGTGGTGTTCTCAAATACTGATACAGAAGGTAAATGGGACATCTTTAAATCAACTCTAAATAACTATACAGCTAAATATATACCAAAGGGGAACAAATATAAACGATTAAAACTAAATCCTACATGGCTGACAAATGATGTTAACCCCTTCAGGACGGAGCCCATTTTGGCCTTAAGGACCGGAGCGTTTTTTGCACATCTGACCACTGTCACTTTAAACATTAATAACTCTGGGATGCTTTTAGTTATCATTCTGATTCCGAGATTGTTTTTTCGTGACATATTCTACTTTAACATAGTGGTAAATTTTTGTCGATACTTGCATCCTTTCTTGGTGAAAAATCCGTAAATTTGATGAAAAATTTGAAAATTTAGCATTTTTCTAACTTTGAAGCTCTCTGCTTGTAAGGAAAATGGATATTACGAATACATTTTTTTTTGGTTCACATATACAATATGTCTACTTTATGTTTGCATCATAAAATTGACGTGTTTTTACTTTTGGAAGACACCAGAGGGCTTCAACGGTCAGCAGCAATTTTCCGATTTTTCACAAAATTTTCAAACTCAGTATTTTTCAGGGACCAGTTCAGGTTTGAAGTGGATTTGAAGGGTCTTCATATTAGAAATACCCCATAAATGACCCCATTATAAAAACTGCACCCCCCAAAGTATTCAAAATGACATTCAGTCAGCGTTTTAACCCTTTAGGTGTTTCACACGAATAGCAGCAAAGTGAAGGAGAAAATTCACAATCTTCATTTTTTACACTCACATGTTCTTGTAGACCCAATTTTTGAATTTTTACAAGGGGTAAAAGGACAAAATTTTTACTTGTTTTTGTAGCCCAATTTCTCTCGAGTAAGCACATACCTCATATGTCTATGTAAAGTGTTCGGCGGGCGCAGTAGAGGGCTCAGAAGGGAAGGAGCGACAAGGGGATTTTGGAGAGTACGTTTTTCTGAAATGGTTTTTGGGGGGCATGTTACCTTTAGGAAGCCCTTATGGTGCCAGAACAGCAAAAAATACCCACATGGCATACCATTTTGGAAACTAGACCCCTCGGGGAATGTAACATGGGATAAAGTGAACCTTAATACCCCACAGGTGTTTCACGACTTTTGCAAATGTAAAAAAAAAAAAAATAATTTTAACTAAAATGCTTGTTTTCCCAAAAATTTTTTATTTTTAAAAAGGGTAATAGCAGAAAATACCCCTAAAAATTTGAAGCCCAATTTCTCCCGATTCAGAAAACACCCCATATGGGGGTGAAAAGTGCTCTGCTGGCGCACTACAGGTCTCAGAAGAGAAGGAGTCACATTTGGCTTTTTGAACGCTAATTTTTCTCTGGGGGCATGCCGCATTTAGGAAGCCCCTATGGTGCCAGGACAGCAAAAAAAAAACCACATGGCATACCATTTTGGAAACTAGACCCCTCGGGGAACGTAACAAGGGGTTAAGTGAACCTTTATACCCCACAGGTGTTTCACGACTTTTGCATATGTAAAAAAAAAAAATTTTTTTTACCTAAAATGCTTGTTTTCCCAAAAATTTAACATTTTTAAAAAGGGTAAAAGCAGAAAATACCCCCCCAAATTTGTAACACAATTTCTCCCGAGTACGGCGATACCCCATATGTGACCCTAAACTGTTGCCTTGAAATACGACAGGGCTCCAAAGTGAGAGCACCATGCGCATTTGAGGCCTAAATTAGGGATTGCATAGGGGTGGACATAGGGGTATTCTACGCCAGTGATTCCCAAACAGGGTGCCTCCAGCTGTTGCAAAACTCCCAGCATGCCTGGACAGTCAACGGCTGTCCGACAATACTGGGAGTTGTTTTGCAACAGCTGGAGGCTCCGTTCTGGAAACAGTGGCGTACCAGACGTTTTTCATTTTTATTGGAGAGGGGAGGGGGGCTGTGTAGGGGTATGTGTATATGTAGTGTTTTTTACTTTTTATTTTATTTTTTGTGTTAGTGTAGTGTAGTGTTTTTAGGGTACAGTCGCACGGGCGGGGGGTTCACAGTAGTTTCTCGCTGGCAATTTGAGCTGCAGCAGAAAGTTTGCGGCAGCTCAAATTTGCAGCCAGATACTTACTGTAATCCTCCGCCCATGTGAGTGTACCCTGTACGTTCACATTGGGGGGGGGGGGGGGGGGGGGACATCCAGCTGTTGCATAACTACAACTCCCAGCATGCCCGTTGGCTGTCGGTGACTGCTGAGAGTTGCAGTTTTGCAACAACTGTAGGCACACTGGTTATGTATCACTGAGTTTGTGACCTAACTCAGTGTTTCACAACCAGTGTGCCTCCAGCTGTTGCAAAACTACAACTCCCAGCATGTACGGTGCATGGTGTACGGTGACTGCTGAGAGTTGTAGTTTGCAACAGCTGGAGGCACACCGGTCGTGAAACACTGAGTTAGGTAAAAAAAAACTGAGTTTCACAACCAGTGTGCCTTCAGCTGTTGCAAAACTACAACTCTCAGCAGTCACTGACAGCCAACGGGCATGCTGGGAGTTGTAGTTATGCAACCAGCAGATGCACCACTACAACTCCCAGCATGCACTTTAGCTGTTTGTGCAAGCTGGGAGTTGTAGTTATACAACAGCTGAAGGTACACTTTTCCATAGAAAGAATGTGCCTCCAGCTGTTGCAAAACCATAAGTCCCAGCATGCCCATAAGGGAATGCTGGGAGTTGTGGTGGTCTGCCTCCTGCTGTTGCATAACTACAGCTCCCAGCATGCCCTTTTTGCATGCTGGGAGCTGTTGCTAAGCAACAGCAGGAGGCTGTCACTCACCTCCAACGATCCTCGCCGCACAGGTCAGTCCCGCCGCCGCAGCTGCTCCTGGGGCCCCGATCCCAACAGGGGCGCCGGGGATCGGGGTCCCCAGCACCCGGGGTGCACGTCCCGCACCCGCTCACGTCCTCCGGAAGAGGGGCGGAGCGGGTGCGGGAGTGACACCCGCAGCAGGCGCCCTGATTGGTCGGCCGGTAATCCGGCCGACGAATCAGGGCGATCGTGAGGTGGCACCAGTGCCACCTCACCCCTGCAGGCTCTGGCTGTTCGGGGCCGTCAGAGACGGCCCCGAACAGCCAGTAATTCCGGGTCATCGGGTCACTGGAGACCCGATTGACCCGGAATCGCCGCAGATCGCTGGACTGAATTGTCCAGCGATCTGCGGCGATCGCCGACATGGGGGGGCATAATGACCCCCCTGGGCGATATGCCGGGATGCCTGCTGAACGATTTCAGCAGGCATCCGGCTCCGGTCCCCAACCGGCTAGCGGTGGGGGCCGGAATTCCCACGGGCGTATGGATACGCCCTCGGTCCTTAAGGACTCGGGATTCAGGGCGTATCCATACGCCCTATGTCCTGAAGAGGTTAAAAGAGCAATAAACAACAAAAAAATAGCCTTCAAAAAATTCAAATCTGATGGGTCAGCTATAACATTTAAACAGTACAAGGAGCTTAATAAAATCTGTAAAAATGTAATAAAAACAGCAAAAATTCAAAACGAGAGACAGGTGGCCAAAGAAAGCAAAACTAATCCTAAATATTTTTTTAGATATATAAATACAAAAAAATCAAGGACATAGCATGTAGGACCCCTTAATAATGATAATGGGGAGGTTGTCACGGGCGATCAAGAGAAAGCGGAGCTACTGAATGGGTTCTTTAGTTCTGTATACACTATGGAAAAAGGAGCTGACATTGGCCAGGTCAGTGCTGGTAACACATCATGTAATGTACTGAACTGGCTTAATGTAGAGATGGTACAAGGTAAGTTAAGTAATATAAATGTAAGCAAATCTCCAGGGCCAGATGGATTGCACCCAAGAGTTCTTAGAGAGGTAAGTTCAGTAATATCTGTACCCCTGTTCATGATATTTAGAGAATCTCTGGTGTCTGGTATTGTGCCAAGGGACTGGCGCAAGGCGAATGTGGTGCCAATCTTCAAAAAGGGCTCTAGGTCTTCCCCAGGAAACTATAGACCGGTAAGTTTAACGTACATTGTGGGTAAATTGTTTGAAGGACTTATTTTTTTTTTTTTTCAACTGTAATTTTTATTAAAGATTTTCACAAAAGAAAACAGGAGTCCGCTAAGACTTAGGCAAATCAGAGTCCGGGGCGCAGCCCAGCACAATCACAATAGGGGTAAGTAACAATCCAATATAGAGAGCAGGACAAATAAAACAGTTGTACATCGGGACAATTAGCCCCGACTGCAGACAAACCATCAACCCAGCAAATATACAGAAGATAAGAAGCCATATAGTGAATTACTCAAAGGAGAGAACTAAAAAATTCTCCAACATGAAGGACCGAGAGAGAAGACAAACAGAAGACAGAAGGAGACAAAGACACCGCAGCACAAACACATTAGGGGAGAAGGAAGGAAGGGAGGGAAGGGGGGGGGGGATAGGGAGAGTTTTCGGTAGCGCCTTAAGGAGGTTGCCTGTCAGAGAAACGATCCCACGGCTCCCAAACTGAAAGGAAGGTGGGGATAGTATTATTCAGAGAGGCTGTGAGGTATTCTAGAGAGCGTATTTCACTAATACGGGAGAGTAGGTCTGACTCAGAGGGAGGAAGAGTCCTCTTCCAGCATTTAGCAACTAAGGTCTTAGCCGCCAAAAAAATGTGCATAGCCAGTTTAAACAACCTCTTGGGTAGAGCCGAGTGCGAGAGGTGCAAAAGATAGACCTGAGGGTTAGGAGGGACCGATACTCCAAAAACATCCGAAAGTAAGCGACTCACTAACTCCCAATATCCCGTGATGAGCGGGCAAGACCAAAAAATATGAAACAACGTACCCAAACCCACCCCACATTGCCAGCACTGGGGGGGGGACACTGGTATTCAGTCTATTCAATAACTCCGGGGTATGGTACCAACCCAAAATCAGTTTGTATTGAGTCTCCTTGTAAGCAGTACAGCCCTCTCCCATATTATTTTCCACTGAGGAAGGGTAATAGACATATTAAGCGCTTCCTCCCAACGAGACATATACCGGTGGGATACCTGGACATCCCCCATAGGCCGGGTAAGCAATGAGTAAATATCGGAGAGAAGACCCCTCGCCTGAGGTCCACCACGACACAGCCTTTCAAAGCCTGTAGGCAAGGACACCACAAGGGAACCGAGCGTGGAGGACATAAAATGCTGTAGCTGTAAATAATGAAAATGCTCAGACGAGGGGAGATCCCAACGAGACTGCAACTGAGAAAAAGGCAAGAGAGTTCGCGACAAGGGATCAACCACATCTGCCCAGCAAAAAAGGCCTCCAGACCCCCACTCCCCCACCATAAGAGAAGTCCGGCCGGGGGGAAAACTAGGATGATAAAGGAAAGATCGAAGAGGGGAGGAGGGAGACAGTAGTTTAAATTTGACAGAGCAGTAACCCCACACATATCTGGAAAGTGCCATAGGGCCCAGGAGAGGGGAGAGAGAAGGAGCAGAGGCAGGAAGAGTCCAAAGGAGAGCGTTAGGGTGGACAGGCGCTAACCATAGCTTCTCTAGCTCCATCCAATGGCTATAGGCATGATAGGTAGACCACGCCGCTAGATGGCGCAAGTGGGAAGCCCAATAGTACTTTACCACATCCGGGACCGCCAAGCCACTAAACGCCCTCCCGGCCATCATCACGGACATCGGGAGCCGATGTCTTTTTCCATCCCAAATAAATCGAAAAATAGCCGCCTGTAGAGAGCGCAGGGCTGACAGTGGGACCCGAACCGGCAGGGTCTCAAAAAAGTAAAGAAGCTTCGGGAGAATAGTCATTTTCACCGCAGCAATGCGACCAAAAAAAGAGATGTATTGCGAGCGCCATTTTTCCATAAGAGCACGGAGCTCCCGAAAGAGGGGAAGATAGTTGGTGGAATAAAGTGAGGAATAGTTAGAAGAGATCCAGACCCCCAAGTACTTAATAGCAGAGGGAGACCACCGGAAAGAATAGTCAGAGCGTAGAAGAGCAGAAAACGAAGAAGGGAGATTGAGAGGAAGGGCCTCCGACTTAGCAAGGTTAACCTTATAGCCGGAAACCACCCCATAGTCATGCAAAACCTTGTAAAGAGAAGGAAGAGACAGTAGAGGGCGAGAAAGTGTAAGAAGAACATCGTCAGCAAACAGACAAACCTTGAATTCCCTATCATGTAAGAAAATACCAGTAATGTCCGGATCACCTCTGATCATAGCGGCTAAGGGTTCAATACATAGCGCAAAGATCAGGGGGGATAACGGGCAACCCTGACGAGTTCCATTAAATAAAGAAAAAATAGGAGACGGCGAGTGAGGAAGCTTGAATGAGGCTGTAGGGGAGGAATAGAGACCCCGCAGTGCAGTCAAAAACTTCCCCGAAATCCCAAATTTTTGTAAAGTAGCAAAAAGAAACGGCCACCCCAGCCTATCGAAAGCTTTTTCAGCATCTAAACTAAGAATTAAGGCCTGCTCAGATCTCCGATTGATCAAATCAATCAGGTCCACCACCCTCCTTGTGTTGTCTCCACCTTGGCGACAAGGGATAAATCCAACCTGGTCTTTATGAATGAGAGCCGGGAGGAAGGAGCAAAGTCTAACAGCCAATACCTTAGAAAAAAGCTTAAGGTCAGAGTTAAGGAGGGCAATGGGCCGATAGCTGGAGCAATCGTGAGGATCTTTGCCGGGCTTGGGTATAAGGGTGATAAGGGAGTGTAAGAAAGACTGCGGAATCGCCTCCCCGTCCAGAAAGGAATTGAAGAGAGAAATGAGTTTAGGCACCAGCAGAGTGGAGAATGTCTTATAATACAGATATGGGAAACCATCCGGCCCAGGAGAGCGACCAGTCGGGAGAGATTTAAGGACCTCCAAGACCTCCTCTCCCGTAATAGGGGCATTTAGAACATCCCGGTCGGCACCTGAAAGAGAAGGCAATCCACACCGAGAGAGATAGGTGTCTAAGGTGGCTGCCCTCTCCCCCGGGTCGGACGGCAACTGGGAAGGAAGTGAGTAAAGACCAGTGTAATAGTCAACAAAAAGACGGGAGATATCAGCAGGGTGGTAATGGAGAACCCCATTAGGGTCCTTCAAAGCAGAGGGGGATTGAGCAGCAGCCCGGTCACGTAAACGCCTCGCCAGCATTGTGTGAGCCTTATTGCCTTTCTCGTAGAAGCGTTGCTTGGCATAGAGCAATTGCCTCTCAACTCTATGTAGAGCCAGGTCGCCCAATCGCGCCCGGGCCGCAACCAAGCCCCTCAGTGTTGAAACAGAAGGAGAAGACAGCAAGCAAGCTTCCAGACGAGCAATCTCCAATCGAAGTTCCCGAGAGCGACTCAGAGCATTACGCTTAAGACCAGCGCCCAAAGCAATGCAATGGCCGCGGATCACAGACTTGTGAACTTCCCAAAGGATAGCCTGCGAGGACACTGAGCCTTCATTAGTGGCAAAGTAGTCAGTAATACACCGCTGAATCGACTCTCGGGAAGGTAACGTTTTAAGGAGGGAGTCATTCAATCTCCAATGACAAGATCTCAGAGAGGAAGGGGAAGAGGAGAAAGAGAGGAGAACTGGACAGTGGTCAGACCAAGAAATAGGATCCAGAGAGGTATCAGAGAGCATGCGCACCATCGGAAGATTCCCAAAAAAAAAGTCAATACGCGTATGCAACTTGTGTGGGTGCGAATAAAAACTAAAAGAGCGCTCCGTCGGGTGGCCAATCCTCCACAAATCGTAGAGCGAGGAGTTACAGATGAGACGCCGAAAAATTGAGGCAAGACGCAGCTGCGCAGGCACAGGGGGAGCGCCGGTGACTGAATGGCGGTCCAAGGAGGGGGAAAAGATGAGGTTAAAATCTCCACCCACTAACCATGCTGACGGGGGATACCTCTGGAGTTTAGTAAGGACCCTACGCAGAAAAGGAACTTGCGAAGTGTTAGGAGCATAGACATTACAAAGCAAAAGGGAGACCCCGCCCAGGGAACCCTCCAGTATGACATACCTCCCCTTAGGATCAAGAAGAGAGGAAGAGACTTGTAATGGGCAGGACCTAGACACCAAAATAGCTACCCCCGCCCTCTTCCTATCCATGGTAGCCGAGTAACGTTTGAAGGACTTATAAGGGATTACATACAGGAATACATAGGGGATAATAGTATTATAAGTGATAGCCAGCATGGGTTTACTAAGGATAGAAGTTGTCAAACCAATCTAATTTGCTTTTATGAAGAGGTGAGTAGAAGCCTTGACAGAGGAATGGCTGTGGATATAGTGTTTCTGGATTTTGCTAAAGCATTTGATACTGTCCCTCATAGACGTCTGACAGGTAAGTTAAGGTCTTTGGGTTTGGAAATTTTAGTTTGTAACTGGATTGAACACTGGCTCATGGATCGTACCCAGAGAGTGGCGGTCAATAATTCGTACTCTGATTGGTTCACGGTTATTAGTGGTGTACCCCAAGGTTCAGTACTGGGACCGCTGTTGTTTAATTTATTTATCAATGATATAGAGGATGGTATTAACAGCTCTGTTTCTATCTTTGCAGATGACACCAAGCTTTGTAGCACGGTACAGTCTATAGAGGATGTGCATAAGTTACAAGATGACTTGGATAGACTAAGTGTCTGGGCATCCACTTGGCAAATGAGGTTCAATGTGGATAAATGTAAAGTTATGCATCTGGGTACTAATAACCTGCATGCGTCATATGTCTTAGGGGGGGATTAAACTGGCAGAGTCACTGGTAGAGAAGGATCTGGGTGTACTTGTAGATCACAGACTACAGAATAGCATGCAATGTCAGGCTGCTGCTTCCAAAGCCAGCAGGATATTGTCATGTATCAAAAGAGGCATGGACTCAAGGGACAGGGACATAATACTCCCCCTTTATAAAGCATTGGTACGGCCTCACCTGGAGTATGCTGTTCAGTTTTGGTCGCCTGTACATAAAAGGGACACTGCGGAGCTGGAAAGGGTGCAGAGACGCGCAAATAAACTAATATGGGGCATAGAACATCTTAGCTATGAGGAGCGATTAAAGGAGTTACAATTGTTTAGTCTTGAGAAGAGACGTTTAAGGGGGGATATGATAAACGTATATAAGAATATTAATGGCCCATACAAAAAATATGGAGAAAAACTGTTCCAGGTTAAACCCCCCCAAAGGACGAGGGGGCACTCCCTCCGTCTGGAGAAGAAAAACTTTAGTCTCAAGGGGCGACACGCCTTCTTTACCATGAGAACTGTGAACTTATGGAACAGTCTACCTCAGGAACTGGTCACAGCAGGAAAAATTAACAGCTTTAAAACAGGATTAGATACATTCCTGGAACAAAATAACATTAATGCTTATGAAGAAATATAAAATCCCATCCCTTCCCCAATATCGCGCCACACCCCTACCCCTTAATTCCCTGGTTGAACTTGATGGACATATGTCTTTTTTCGAACGTACTAACTATGTTACTATGTTACTATGATGCCGCTGTTGGGGGTGATTTGACTGGTGTTGCTGCATTCCGCATGGAGGGGGTTCTTCGGGTCCAGCCTCCTGTCGTCGATGGTAGCCGAGTCCGTGATGTCCGAAGCCGTCCCGCAGCTGGAGTTACGGCCGCTGGTCCAGAGCCGGTAAGGTCGGGTGAGTACACCACTGTCTCCACTGCTGCGGGTTCAGGGGGGGTGGGGGGGTTGGAGGGTTTGCAATATTTCGTAGATGGGTTGCAAGCGTTGCTGCGCAGTAGCGGGTTGTCTGCGGGTGGGTCGCCGGTACCTGTGTGGGGCGCAGCGACTTTGTCCAAGGGGCTGGTGGATATAGTCGGGGTCCTGGGGTTGCTCGGGCGAGCTCACCCCCGGTGGTGGGGGCGTCGGGATCCGGTGGGGGGGTTCGTTTGGCTGCTTCTGCTCGGGGGGAGGTGTACGTGTGTTTCGAGGGCCCCTTGGGCGCGCACCTTAAGGCTGAGGTGCGGGAAAGGATTTGGAAGCGGGAGTGTGTGGATATTTTTTCGCTACTCCTGCTTGAAAAATTTAATCTGGACAGGGTTAGGCCGGATGAGTCGAAGCGTATGGAGAAGGTTGAGGAGGAGGAGGAGCGCCGGCGGTATCGGCTGATACCGCGGACCTTCTCCAACTGGCTTCAGGCGTTCGCTATTTTGGGCAGCGTTGTGGGAGAAAAGTCGCCGGAGCATTGCTCTGGTCTCTTTTGTTATTTAGACGCTGTTGGGGAGGCGTATTGGGTGTATGGGGGTTCGGCGTGGCTTTGGTACGATGAACAGTTTAGGCAGCGGATGGCGGTGCGCCATGATTTGAGGTGGGACCATAAGGACATAGGGCTGTGGATGCGGCTTATGGCGGCTCCACGCAGTGGGGGTGGCCTGCAGTCCTTTCGGGACAGCGCCGGAGGTGCAGGGCCGGGGTCAGGGTGTTTGCTGGCAATTCAATAAAGGGAATTGCAAGTTCGGAGCAGAGTGCCGTTTTAAGCACGAATGCTCCGGGTGCGGAGTGGGTGGCCACGGGCTGTCGCGCTGTTTCCGGCGAGGTAAAGGCAAATTGGGGGAGGTTGATGCGAAGAGGGGCGACCCCGGTGCAGGTGGCAAGGATGGAGCCTTTCCTCGCCAAGTACCCAAATAGGGCGGCGGCGGAATTTTTGAGGGCGGGGTTTACGGACGGATTCCGTATCACCTTTGAGGGGGTTCTGGATGGGAATGGGGAGGTTAGGAATTTGGTCTCGGCTCTTGTCCGGCCAGATTTGGTGGAGGAGAAACTGATGAAAGAGGTGTCTTTGGGTCGGATGGCTGGTCCTTTTGACTCGCCTCCGTTGGTGGGCCTAATAAGTTCCGCCTGTTTCACCACCTTTCACATCCTTCTGGAGGGTCGGTGAATGACGGCATTGACCCAGCTATCTGTGCTGTGACTTATACTTCTTTTGATGCGGCATTGGCGTGGGTCCGGAGGTACGGCCAGGGGGCCTTGTTGGCCAAGACGGACATTGAGGCCGCTTTTCGTCTGTTGCCGGTACACCCGGACAGTTTTGCGTTATTGGGGTGCTGTTTGGGAGGGCGTTTTTTTGTAGACATGTGTTTGCCCATGGGCTGCTCAGTTTCATGTGCGTTTTTTGAGCAGTTTAGCTCCTTTTTGGAGTGGGTGGTGCGGGTAGAGTCGGGTTTGGATTCGGTTTTGCACTACCTTGATGACTTCCTGATTTTGGGCCCGGCGGGGTCTAGGGTGTGTGCTATTTTACTACAGGAAATGGAGAGGGTGTCGGGCTGGTTTGGCGTTCCGTTGGCGCCTGACAAGACTGAGGGCCCGTCTACGTCGGTGAAGTTTTTGGGCATAGTGATCGACACTGTGGCCATGGAGTGCCGGCTGCCAGAAGATAAGCTGGGCGATCTGAGGGAGGAGGTGGCGAGGGCGTGTCGGGTTCGGAAGCTGCAGCTGCGGGAGGTCCAGTCTTTGCTGGGGCGTCTCAATTTTGTGTGCCGGATCATGCCTATGGGGAGGGTTTTTTGCAGACGTCTCGCGGCGGTCACGGTGGGTGTTTCTCGGCCTAATCACTATGTGCGGTTGCCGGTGGGGTTGCGTGAGGACCTGAGGGTGTGGCAGGATTTTTTGGGTCGGTATAATGGGCGCTCTGTGGTGATGGGGAGGCCGGTATCGAGCGTTGACCTGGATCTGTATACCTATGCGGCTGGGGCCTGCGGGTTTGGGGCTTACCTTCAGGGTCAGTGGTGTGTGGAGGTATGACGGGAGACTGGGCTGACTAGGAACCTTGCATTCCTGGAATTGTTCCCGATCGTGGTTGCAGTGTTTGTATGGGGGGAGCTGTTTCGCAATAGGAATGTGTGCTTCCATTGTGACAACCTGGGGGTGGTTTTGGCTATCAACAACCAGACGGCGAGTCCTCCGCCAGTGGTCACGTTGCTGAGGCGATTAGTGTTGAGGGTGCTAGAGCTTAATTCTCAGGTGGTGGCGTTGCATGCGCCAGGGGTGGATAATTCGGTGGCTGACGCTCTCTCTCGCTTACAGTGGGACCGTTTCCGGGAACTGGCGCCGGAGGCCGAGGTGACCGGCCTTCCGTGTCCGGAATGGCTGTGGCATCTGGTTTAGAGTTGGCGCTCGCTTTAGTCTGTCGGTCAGTAAGCCAGGCTACTTGGGCTTCTTATCGACGCTGGTGGTCGGACTGGGAGACGCTACTGGGACAGTTGTCGTTTATGGGCGCCCCTGCAGATTGGGAGGCGGCCCTATTGTATTATGTTGGTAGGCCGTTTTGCGAGGACGTGTCTCCGGCGGGGATTGGCCGTCGGATGTCGGCTTTTGCGTTCTGGTTCAAAGTTCGTGGTTTGCCGGACGTCTCTAAGTCGTTTTTGGTGCGTTAGGCACTGCGGGGGTTTCGGAGGGGGGCGGTGTCCAGGGATTCGAGGCGTCCGGTGACTTTTCCGCTTTTGTGTCGGTTGGGGACGGCGTTGGATGGGATTTCTATTTCGAATTACGAGCGTTGTTTGTTTTGATTGGCGTTTGTTTTGGCGTTTTTTGGGGCATTTCGGATGTTAGTTTGGAAGGTGGGGTTTTGCGTTCTTTGCTGCGCCGTTCCAAAACGGATCAGGAGGGTCGTGGGGTTACTGTGCGTTTGGCGGCCTTACGGGGCTCGGCTATGTGTCCGGTTTTTTGCTATGCGGCTTTTTTGGAGGTGAGGGTGGGGGTTGTGGGTCCTTTATTGGTACACGCAGACGGGAGTTTTTATTGCGTTTTCAATTCGTGTTTTTTTTTTTGGAAGTGTTTGGCGGTGGTGGGTTGTGTGGCACGGGATTATAGCTTGCATGCGTTCCGCATTGGGGCGGCTACCGAGGCGTCTCGTTGGGGCTTGGGACCCGAGATCATTAGGCGGATTGGGAAGTGGGAGTCAGAGAGGTTTCAGTTGTATGTTCGTCCTCATTTGCTGTGATTGTTGTGTGTTGGGGGAGTGCCGTTTGTATTTTGTTATTGTTTTTTGTCTTTCAGGTGGCGGCCCGGGACTTGTGCGGATTATCGGCCACTCCTATGTGGTGAGGGGTGGGGTGCGGGCTGGTGTTCGTCCAGCGGGCCGGCAGTTGGGCTTGACGAGTTCGACAGGTCAGGTCCACTGGTTGGGGAAGAGCGGAATGCGGAATTGTTGGCCAGGGTTCAGTTTTTTGTACACTTGGACAGAGCCCCCAACGACCTTGTCATACACCTAGGAGGGAATGATTTGGGTGTGAGGAGATCCCGGGATCTGACCTGGGACATCAAGCTGGACTTGATGCGATTGTGGTCGTCCTTTCCAGGCCTGATCATCGTGTGGTCTGAAATGGTGGCCAGGAGGAAATGGAGGCAGGCCAGGTCTGTGGTTGCCATTAATAGAGCACGGATTAAACTCAATAAGGTGGTGGGCAAATTCGTGGCCCGTAATGGGGGCCTGGTGGTGCGTCATAGAGAATTGGAGGGGAGCTCTTCGGAGTTCTTGGATGATGATGGCGTTCATCTGAATATTTTTGGTATGGATCTGTGGATCTTGGAGATTCGGGAGGTAGTGGAGCGAGCACTTAGTCTGTGGTGGAACGGGGACAAGTGAGGAGTCACTTGTCGCCATTGTGGCGGTGGCAGGAGAGAGACCTGGAGGTACAAGTGGATGGCATGGAGGTGATGGAATACAGTGTGGAGGTGGGCTGGGAGCGGTCCCAGCCCGATGGAAAATTCTGCAAGGGAACATGGGTTCCCAGGATTGTTGGGGGGGCCTGACAAAATGGTTCTCCTGTGCAGGCGCTAACGGCTAGGAGCAAGTGAGGCCCCATTCTAGCTTGGGCTCGGTAACAGTGCCTTCAGGTCCTCCTCCTGTGTTAGGGACATGTTAATTGGTTAACTTATGTTAAGAATGTTTTATTCAGGGCGTGACTGGACTCGCTAGAGAGAGGAAGCATGGTGTGAGAGCTCCCGCCGGACTGGACTGAAAACGGGCTAATGTGAAGGTTATGGGTGGTAGATCTCTTGCCAAACGGAAGAAGAAGCAACCTGCACCCACTGTGCCTCCTCTGAGCGGTATCGCCCGCTATTTCGCATCTCAGAAATCCGATCGGACCGACCAACCTGTGGTGCGGCCTTCAGACGCCATTCCCCAACAACAGCAGTGCGAGGCGGGGAGAAGGAGTGAGCAGGCGCTCCAAGCGGCGTCTGCAGCAAGTGACCCCGCTGACAGTGCAGCTCACACGGCCTGCAGACAGAGAGAGACCGGCGACAATACACAGGACTCTGCTCCGGGCTTTGACAACGCGCCGTGCGCGATACTGGAAGTAAGTGCCGCGCCTCCCTCCAGCACCAGTGCTCGGCTACCTCACCGCCTCCACTGCTGCCATCTCCTGCTGCGCCACAGCGTCCGGCACAGACCTGTGCCGTCCAGCACCCGGTCACCTACTGGTGCGGAACTGCACTTAACTTAGAGACTCCTTCCCCACTTACCTCCACATCCCTACCTGAGTGCTTATCAGACCACCAATGCCCGGGCATCAACCCGCTAAGAAGCTAGGCCCTGCCATACAGCCTATATCCACCAACCTCTATGTGACACAGATAGGGATGGGATCCTCACAGTCTACTGATGACAACCCAGTAGGGCAGTCTGCAATACCTGCCTCCCCGGCTCCTGACCACAGCTTGATGCCACAACCTGAACATCAGGTACTTCCTGCACCTGAATTTCGCCAGGGCTTGCAGCCTGAGTCCCCAACTCCCAATAATACATCACCCGACACAATAGCCTCCTCCATGGCTGCCGGTCCTGCCGCAATGAATCCACAGGCTGCTGGCCCCTCGCCATCCTTGCCGTCTCCTGCCACTGGCCAACACGTTTCACGTGAGATCCAGTATACGAATCCTGCATCTATGACACCTTTATTACCTACCTGCCAGGACTCGGGGAATGCCCAACAGTCACAAGATGGCTATTGGAGGCTGGTTGAGAAACGACATAAATCGCAAGGGACTTTACGTACACCACCTGTACGCGGAGCGGCTGCGCCACCCCAGCTACCTGTGCTCCCAGAAAAGGTTCCTGGCCCTCCGGCATGCGACATAACTGACTGGGCCAATGAAATGTACTCTGATGGCTCCAACTCTGATAGAGACTCTCAAGACTCATCTGTGGATAGTGACGCCCCTGAGTACTGGGGTAAAAGTCCCCCTGCAAAGAAAAAATTATTCAAGACCCTGATGAAAGTGAGACATAATAAACGCCGTTCCCGTGACCATTCATCCTCTGAGGACTCTCATACTCCAACGGAGGATGCCCCTCATAGGTCTGCACCCTCTAGACAGCAGATGCCAGCCATAACTGCCACGCTTCAGTCACATGTTCCGCCTCCTACCTTTCCACTTACTCCTGAGATGGCGCTCTCGACATTGCAGGGACACCCTGAATTGCAAGCACTCTTGACCCTGATCCCCACTAAAGCTGACTTGGCAACGCTGGCGACCGATCTCAAACTTGCTTGGAACCGTGACCTGGAACCCGTTAAGGCTGAGGTGTCTAACTTACATAAGAAGGTCCAGAGACTGGAGGATTTTTGCTCTACTACTACAACCCACCTCCAGAAACTACAGGAAGCCACAGAGAAATTGACATTACAGCAAATCCACACAATTGATCACTTGGACGATCTTGATAATAGGAATCGGCGCAATAATCTTAGGATCAAGGGCCTTCCGGAAACAGTTCTACCTCAGAACTTGCCAGATACATTGCAACGTCTCTTTAATGAACTACTAAAGAAACCGCCGTATTCGAACATAGAACTGGATCGTGCTCACAGGGCTCTCAGAGCGAAACATCCTGATCCGAAAAAGCCCCGTGATGTTGTCTGCAGAGTGCATCATTTTCTCCAGAAAGAGGCAATCCTGAGAGGTGCTAGACAGGTTAAAAACCTTTCCTATAATGGTTCCCCTATACAGATATACCCAGATCTTTCTCTACGGACCCTCCGTTTGAGAGCCTCCTTGAAACCGTTGCTGACTCTGTTACAAAATGCTAAAATTGTTTACAGATGGGGCTTCCCCTTCTCTCTGAATGCAAAGTATGGATCCAATATCTCTACGCTCAAGAGACCGGAAGATTTGCCTGCCTTCCTTGAAGCCTTCCGTATCCCCCATGTCAGTCTGCCTGAGTGGGAAGCCTTGTTCTTATCTCCCCTTCCTGCTGCACCGCAAAACCGTCCTGATCGATCTCCGAGAGACCGTCCATCCGAGGTCACCACAAGTGTCCCGCTGCAGCAAAGATCGAAACGTAAAACCTGAGCTGCCTATCTGAGATATTAGTGTATTACCTCATATGTAGTTTAACACTGTCAAATGTGGTTGCATTATGTCACCGCAGATAGATTACTGATATTTCTTGTCTTTTATAGCTTGTCCTCATATGGTCACTGTTTCCTGGCCTGTTAGTCTTATATTCTTTACTTGTTTATTTTATGTCTCCTTTGCTCCCATGGTACCCACTCTTCCTAAATATAATTTACTACCTGCACACATAATGCCCATAACCTACCAACTACCATTGTTCCCCTAATTTAGTTGCTACTGTTGTCACACTTAGCCCGTTTCATACTCGCCTCATCCCCTTAAGCGGGGATGAAGCTCTGACCTGTTACTCATAAGTCCAACCCAGGACCACTAAATGCTGTCCTTTCTGGCTTGTCTATCACGTTACCCCACTAGTATGTACATCGGACTGGTTCCGTTGGTACCTCTGACCCTTATGGTCTATTCCTTTAGTCCCTTTGCTTCTGTGTCTGTGCAGAAGCTTCTCTTCCCTTGCTTTCCTCCCTTTTCCCTTCCTCCCCACTTACTTGTGCTCTCTTCTATACGCAGACTTGAATCCTCGGACACTTGCCTGACTGATGGGCTGGACCCTCCACCTGTCTACCAACGGTGTGGTGAATATTGGCATTTACACATTACATCTGATGGCGGTTGACCTTCACATTACTACCCTTAATGTCAAGGGTTTCAACACCCCCGAAAAGCGTGCCCAGACGTTGTTCTCCATTCATAAGCAAAGATCCCATATCATAGCTCTACAGGAAACACATTTTAAAAAAGGTCACCTCCCTACCATACCAACCAGGCACTACTATAAATGGATACATAGTGTTAACCCTGATTCCAGGACTAAGGGTGTATCCATAGTTTTTCACAGGACGCTTCCCATTACGATCCAGACCTCCCTAGTTGACACAGACGCTCGATTTGTCTTCGCCAATTGCCTCCTTGCGGGACGTAATCTGACGGTTGCCTCTATATACGCTCCGAACCATAACCAAATTCAGTTCTTACTGAAGACTTTGGAGAGACTCTCCTCCTTTGCCAGGGGTCAGATTCTCCTGTGTGGAGACTTTAACACACCTCTATTCCCTCAGGTGGACACCTCATCAGGACACTCATACATCTCTCATAGTAAACTCAGGGCCCTTAGGCATAAGCTACATCTATTACAGTTAATTGATACCTGGAGAGCCTTCCATCCACAAGGACGAGATTATACCTTCTTCTCACACCCTAGACAAACATACAGTAGAATAGACTACATTCTCTGTTCACACTCCCTCCTCCCCTCTTTTACTTCTGTTACGATTGGTGTTGTCTCTATGTCTGATCATGCCCCAGTTCAGGGTACATTTACGCTTCCGACCTTGGTCAAGCCACATGCCTCTTGGAAGCTTAATGAAGTGGGATCCGTCGTCACCGCTAATCAAGTGGGAAACATTGAAATGTGTCTTGAGGGGAGTTTTGATGAGGCATGGGGCTTGGCTGAAAAGGGAAGCCTCAGCTAAGCTGATGACATTATACCGAGAGCTGCACATCCTAGAGACACGGCACAAACAACACCAACAGGACTCAACTTACCGTGAACTTATCAGAGTCAGGAGTGATCTGTTAGAGACGCTCAACAAAAAACACTGCCACTATAGACAACTAACGGGTAGACTGTTCTACGAGTGGAGTAATAAATCGGGGAAGATGCTGGCGAGGGCCCTTAGGGCGACACGCTCGACCCTCTATGTCCCCTCCATTCGCACTCGATCAGGCACCCCTTCTTCCCTCACGCCGGAAATACTGGAAACTTTTCAGAAATATTATACAGACCTATATAACCTCCCTTAACCTACCGCTCTCTCCTCTCACACTGACACTCAACCCTCCTTACAGAATTACTTACATGAAACGGCATTGCCCATCCTAACTGCTGAATCTATCTCGGACTTGGAGGCTCAGTTCACCCCTGAGGAACTCCACCTGGCGATATCGGCCCTACCTGCTGGTAAAAGTCCGGGACCAGATGGCTATACTGCCAAGTTCTATAAGACCCTCAGGGATGACCTGTCCTCCACACTCCTGCTGACTTTTAATGCTATCTCATCTTCCTCCTTTTTGGGATCGACTCTGAGACAAATAGGTTTGGGCCCCCATATGTTTGCCAGAATCATGTCGCTGTATTCCTCACCCCAGGCTAGAATCAGAATCAATGGACAGCTGTCGGCTCCCTTTAGCATTCGCAACGGTACGAGGCAAGGCTGCCCATTATCACCTATCCTTTATGTCCTATGCATGGAGCACTTGCTCAATGCAATACGCTCGAATCCAGATATAAGAGGCCTCTCCTCTCCCTCGTGCAGTTGCAAATGCTCAGCGTTCGCTGACGATGTCCTTCTATTTCTCTCCTCCCCGCTCACTACCCTCCCTTCCCTCCTCTCCACCATAGCACAATATTCGGCTTATAGTAACTATAAACTGAACCCATCCAAAAGCGAAGCTTTGAATATCACACTGCCCTCCCAAATGATCACTCACATTTCTTTCACTTACCCTTTGAAATGGCAGAGGTCATCACTGAAATATCTTGGGATCCTAGTCCCTAGTGATCTGGCTAGCACTTTTCAATTAAATTTTCCCCCATTGTTCCACACCCTGAGAACTGACTTGTCGAAATGGGACAATAAAAACTTCTCATGGATTGGCAGGGTAAATATTTTTTAAATGAACATCCTACCCCGCTTACTCTATCTCTTTGCCTGTATCCCCTGTCATATCCCCCGTTCTTTCTTTAAGGACCTCTCTGCAATGCAGTCTCACTTTGTTTGGAGTAAGAAACATCCCCGCTTGGCAGGGAAGGTGCTTTATAGACGCAAGAGGGAGGGTGGCCTCGCACTGCCAGACTGCCTATCGTATTACAAGGCGATCATATTAGCCAGAATACTAGACTGCTACCACAGTCAGACTGCTAAGCAATGGGTTGTCTTTGAAAGAAATCTCTGTGGTGTGGATGCTAGGTCTACCTTGTGGACCAAAAGACTGCCCGCCCCCTTGCACCCACCTGACCATTTACCCCCGGTAACACATTCAATACTGCGAGCACATCAGTCCTACCTGAAAAATACATCTCACTATTTCCCGGATGGCCCCCTTATGCCCCTGTTTGGCAATGTGCTCTTCCCTCCAGCGCAGACTTCTGCCACTTTCTTAACGCGTAAAAAGTCTGATTATGTCCTATTCTCTTCCTTACTGCAACCCACAGGCTTGAAATCCCTCTACGACCTTTTGGGTGGAACTCAGCCTTCAACTATACATAGGTTCCAATATAGTTAACTTCTACACTTCTATAACACCAACAAAGCCGCACTCCGTCTTCATAGACAACTGACCCCCTTTGAAACCCTTTGTGCGGCCTCCGCTCCTGTCCCCCATGCAATTGGAACTCTCTATGCCCTGATCATAGGGGAACGCTCTGAAATTCCCCTGCCCTATCGAGTGGCATGGGAAAGGGAACTACAATGTTCTATTCCTGACAATGACTGGTCTCGTGCCCTGCTACATTGTCACAAATCTAGTATCTCATGCAAGGCACAAGAAACTAACTATAAAATCATCACGAGATGGTACAGAGTGCCGTCTCTTTTGGCGCAGATGTTCCCACAGGCTTCTGATGCATGTTGGAGGTGCGAACGCTCAAATGGGACAATGTCCCATATCTGGGTGACATGCCTGACATTGAATACGTTTTGGACACAAGTTTTATCTACCGTAAATAGGCTGACGACCCTTTCCATCGATAAGGACCCACGACCTATCCTCCTGTCCATATTCCCTAACACATGCCCCCGTCTGTCAGCCACTTTAGCACACTATTTACTTATCTCGGCTAGAGCTGTGATCCCTCGCCTTTGGAAATCTCCACTACCCCCGACCTACTCCTCATGGCTGAGGGAAGTTACCTATACTTGTAGGATGGAAGAACTCCGGGCAGACTCTACCCGACAGTTCGATAAATACCATGCTGTTTGGTCGCCTTGGCTATCCTATGTTGCCTTTCAGGAGTTCACTGATGATAACCTGGATCTGTCACCACGCACGCTCATCCCCCTCTGTCCAACTCCGCAATAGCTCACCCACAGTTGCTGTTTACTGCTTAGACAGGTGGAGAGGTTCAGTCCGAACAGGTAAGACTCTCTGCCATATTACACTAAGTCTGCTGCATCCTATCTCCCCCTCTTCGATTCTTCTACACCCCCCCCTCCTTCCTCTATCCCCCTGTATCTTTTCCTCTCTCTCCCTCCTCTCCTATCTTCCAGTTCCCTCTACCGATGTTGTGTTTCCTTTGTCTGTCCTGGTTCTCTGCTTCACTACTGGCGATGTTTGAATTTTCGCTAAAGTTATCGAATTTATACGTAGTTCTGAATCCTGTTAGCTACTCACAACCTCTGTTCTCTGGAGTTCATTTATGATGTGAGGCTCGGACTGCTGTAATGTTTAACTTCACTGAGTGACTCCTTGTTTACTTGAGCCATGTGGGCTTTGTTGCCTGACCAGTGTAGACACTTCTCATGTTGTAATTTTCATTTTACCTTGTATGTTGAAAACCTTAATAAAACTTTACTTTGAAAAAAAAAAAAAATATATGTTTTATTCAATGTTATGTATGATGTTCATACAAGGTTGCCTTACAATGTTTTATTGTTATTTATTGTTTGATATTTAATAAAGGGGCTGCTGTGGCCTTGTTACCACCAACACTGTGTCTGTCATGTTTAAGGTAAGGGATTCCTCGTTACAAAGGGGGCTTTTGGGGGTTGGTGGATGGTAGGCTTTAGCAGCTATAATATCCCCAAGTCAAGGGTCCAGGCTGTAAAATAGAAGAACACCGGAGCAGCCAGATACACTGACTCTAAGGCTGAGCCTCATACTTCTACCGAAGCTGCAGAGTTATAGGGGAACTGTAAAAATGAAAGTACTACAACCCCCAGTGTGGTCAGTCTGTGCCCCCCTAAGGGTCAGGGTTGGAGGAGGCACAGGTTGAAAAGACACACTACAATGGGAGTTGTAGTACTGTAGTTGTTAAAGAAAAAAAATATGTTTTCATCATGTTGCCCATAGCAACCAATCAGATTACTTCTTTCATTCTTGAGAAGACCTCTGAAAAATAAAAGAAGTGATCTGATTGGTTGCTAAGAGCAACTGGACAACATTTCCTCTCCACAGGTACATTTCCCCGATTGTCTTCATATTTAGGATGAGAATCTACTGACAAAGTGAGTAGCCAACCATTTCTGGGCATAAAACTCTGTAAGAAACAGCAGTCTGGGGGCGTCTGTGGTGGACATGAAGGAAGGGGGGGGGGTCCAGGGAAATTGAGATTTGACGTCTGCAGCGAGCGCTTCTCACTGAGCGACGGGTCTCATCCCAGGTATTGCAGGGGGACCCCCCACGATCAGCTACTTATCACATAAACCATGGATAGGGGATAAGTTAATTTTTGCCATAGTTCTCCTTTAATTGGCCAGAACACACCCAAAATCGGTCCCAGCCAAATATTGCTTCGTGTCCTGTCATTTCTCCCAGCTGTTCTTTTTCTACCTGCTTGTAAGGCATGCCTACACTCTCTAATTCCTTAAAGTGGTACTCCGCCCCTAGATATCTTATCCCCTACCTTAAGGATAGGACAAAAGATGACTGATCACTGGGACCCCCGCAATCTTCATGCAGCACCCGGCGTTCCAAATAATATATTAAGAACTCTGGGTTCTCGTGGTGCGGGTCGTGACCTCCTGCCACGCCCTTTCCATTTATGTCTATGGGAGGTGGTGTGATGTCACAAGAAGGTGTGGCATGATGTCACGAATCCCATCACAGGAACCAGTGATCTAAACATACTATTTAGAATTTTGGTTGCTGCATGGAGATTGCTGGGGTCCCAGCAGCAGGATCCCCTTGATCAGACATCTTATCCCCTATCCTTTACATAGGGGATAAGATATCTAGAGGCGGAGTACCCCTTTAAGGGACAGTTCATGTACCCAAAAGTTGATCCTTTGCAACCGTATGACCCCTAGCAAGTTCCCTGCATGAGTCCCATTCATCAGAAAAAGGCGTGTGCATGGAACTTGCTGGGTGTTCTACGTTTGCCTCATAAACTGCACCAGCCAGCACCAGTTGCCTCTCTCTGCACCACATTATGCAGATCGTGCAGGAGAGCAGCTTTGGTCATCCATGTTTTGCTAACTCTATTTTCACACACAGAAATAAATAAATGAGTCGAACAAGTCAAAGAACAGTTTAAAAAAAGGGGAACTTTATTTATTATTTATTAAAATGTTTGTGTAGGGGATTTTTTGTAACCTCCCATCACTCACAAAGAGCGTACAGTAACTAATACTCAGGACAGGAAAAACCTCCAGAGGGGAGGAAACCTGTAGGGAATCCATGGCTACTGTATGGCCCTTCCTCTGGGCATACTAAAGGAGGTTACCTCTATAATTTGGGCAAATGTTTCTGTGTATGTGCATGATTCCTAGGCCTGTGCCTTCATCCAACGTCTTGCTGTAGGTCCCGAAATGCTACTCCATGTCCTGGAAATAGTGCATCTAAGATAGGGGACAAAAAAGATAGATTATTTACATGTTTATCATAAAAATACACATGGAACTGCAATAAAGACCTTTTGGACAAAACAATGTAACACTTACCAGTCACAGTCATGTGCATGACTTTGCATTCCCGTGTCCCTACACAGTGTCCAGCACCGGCCCCTCACTGATGAACAGGACCAGTGTTATTTCTGGGGCTATGCCTTCATCCAACGTCTTGCTGTAGGTCCGGAAATGCTACTCCATGTCCTGGAGATAGTGCATCTAAGATAAGAAAAAAAAGATAGATTATTTACATGTTTATCATAGAAATACACATGGAACTGCACTAAAGATCTTTTGGACACAACAATGTAACACTTACCAGTCACAGTCATGTGTATGACTTTGCATTCCCGCGTCCCTACACAGTGTCCAGCACCGGCCCCTCACTGATGGAGAATGAACAGGAGCAGTGTTATTTCTGCTCAGTGCTGCTCTTTGGTGGACAATGGTTATGACATCACATGTTTGACACACTGTTACCTCCTGGGAGTTCTATTTCAGTAGTGCTGCTCTCTGATTGGCTGAAAATCAAAAAAGCTTTCTAATATATTCTGTATGACTGTTATTTAAGGTTTTTGACAAATTTTATTAAAATGGCGCCACTCCCTGTGGGTGCGTTATATTTGTTTCTCCTAACCAGACATTCTGTATAAGTAATATAATTTGGTGGCCCCAACAGCCTCGGCCCATAGGTTTCTTACATAGATCAATGCTACTCCGGTAGGCTCAATGAGCAGCGCTGGCCGCCGGGACGTCTGACGAGTGACGTCCCTGACGTTGCGGTCTGGAACGAAGGATGTCACTAGTCATACGTCCCAGCAGCCATTGATTTAAAGTGGTCATGGCTCCTGCTGCCAGTTCAAGATCAGACACCATGGCCCTAGATTGACATACTGCAACACCGATCCCCTGTGGCTGCCCACCTGTTGCAAAACTACAACTCTCAGCCTTCGGCTGTCAGGGCATGCTGGGAGCAGGGGCGGATCCAGAGTCGAGTCTCGGGAGGGGCGCTATTAGAGTATTTTGTGTTGGCGGACAGAAGATTACGGAACTTACAATATTATTAAATGTATCATACAGTCCTAACCTTGTTTAAGACTCTTAGGCCGTGCTCATATGTCAGAAAAATAATCATATATACCAATTGCCACAGAATGGGAAAGTGCTAAGGCTCTATAGTGAGGAGAATACGCAGTGATATCAGTGACTACAGGTGACGTCTTATCATTGTGTATTCTCCTCACTATAGAGAAGACGTCACCTGTAATCACTGATATCATTGTGTATTCTCCTCACTATAGAGATCAGTGATTACAGGTGACGTCTTCTCTATAGTGAGGAGAATACACAATGATATCAGTGATTACAGGTGACGTCTTCTCTATAGTCTTTCCTTATCTAATTCAGATGGTACATACCGCCAGGATTTGTTCCAGCTAAATCTTCTCTCTGCAAAACTTGATGCCCAGACGTCTCCTCACTATGCCAATGCATTCTGATCCTCTATATGAAAACAATAATTATTATAATACTGCCAAACACTGTATTCTTTGAATATAATACTGTCACACACCCTCCTAATATAATTCTGACATACTGTACCCCCTGAATAGACAACACACTGTACCCTCTGAATATAATACCACCATACACTGTACCCTCTGAATATAATACTACCACACACTGTGCCCTCTAAATTTAATACTACCAAACACTGCACCCTCTGAATATAATACTATCACACGCTGCACCCTCTAAATATAATACTATCACACACTGTACCCACTGAATATAATACTAACACACACTGTGCCCTCTAAATCTAATACTACCACACAGTGCATTCTCTGAATTTAACTTGCTGTGCTGTAACTACCCTCTGAGTAAAATACCGTAATGTATTGTGGCCCCTAAAAAACGTACCACCCCAGAAATTCCTCACAATATACACTATACTTCTGAAAGGCAAAACACTCTGTGCCTTCACATATAGTAATAATGCCCCATCTTGTGCCCCTACATATAATATGACCTGTCCTGTTCCCCCACATAATAATGCCCTCTGTGCTGTGCTCCTCACATAGAATGCTCCTGTCATGTGCCCCACACATTTAATGCCCCCTGTGCTGTGCCCTTCACATATAATGCCCCCATTCTTTGCCCCTCACATATAATGCATCCATCATGCGCCCCTCATATATAAAGCCCCCATCATGCGTCCCGCACATATAATGCCCTTATCATGCGCCCCTCACATATAATGCCCCCTGTGCTGTGCCCTTCACATATAAAGCCCCATGTCCTGTCCACTCAGGGGGCATTATATGTGAGGAGCACAGCACAGGGGGCAATATATGTGAGGGGAACAGCACAGGGGGCAATATATGTGAGGGGAACAGCACAGGGGGCAATATATGTGAGGGGCACAGCACAGGGGGCATTATAAGTGTGGGGTACATAACAGGGGGCATTATATCATATAATGTCCCCCTGTGCTGTGCCCCACACATATAATGCCCCCTGTGCTGTGCCCCACACATATAATTTATATGTGTGGCACAGCACAAGGGGCATTATATGTGAGGGGCACAGCACAGGGGGCATTATATGTGAGGGGCACAGCACAGGGGGCATTATATGTGAGGGGCACAGCACAGGGGGGCATTATATCATATAATGCCCCCCTGTGCTGTGCCCCACACATATAATGCACCCTGTGCTGTGTGCCCCACACATATAATTTATATGTGTGGCACAGCACAGGGGGCATTAGGTGAGGGGCACAGCACAGGGGACATTATATGATATAATGCCCCCCTGTCCTGTGCCCCTCACATATAATGCCCCCTGTGCTGTGCCCCTCACATATAATGTCCCCTGTGTTGTGCCCCTCACATAATGCCCCCTGTGCTGTGCCACACATATAAATTATATGTGAAGGGCACAGGACAGGGGGCATTATGTGAGGGGCACAGCACAGGGGGCATTATATGTGAAGGGCACAGGACAGGGGGCCCCCTGTCATGTGCTCTTCACATATAATGCCCCCTGTGCTTTGCCCTGCAGACCAGGGACATGCACAGACATTTTGGAGGGCAGGGGCTCAAGTAAAAAAGAGGGCACTTTTCATAATTTAAAAAACGTCTGCCAGACTTAATGGGCAGATGTGCTGCGGCCCAGGGACACAGTGGCCTCCCGCCAGGCTTTCTCGACATTCTTAGCCCCCATAAAAGTTGGTGTTTTTGTAAAATCGAGTCAAGAACAGTTTCTATGAAGGTCTGCCATGTGTATATACACTTTGGCTGTGCTGTCAGTCTTATTTACAGAAAAGATATGACAGCTGCCCTATAATATACTGTATTATAGAGGAGATTTATCAAACCTGTGCAGAGAAAGAGCGGTGCAGTCGCCCATAGCAACCAATCAGATCGTTTTGCGGAAGGATTTTCCTCTGCAAAGGTTTTAATAAATCTCCCCCTATATGCCCCCACCTGAGCTCTATATGACAGAACCCAGCACCCATCACCAATCACCCATTACCCATCCCCAATCACCCAGCACCAATCACCCAGCACCCATCACCCATCCCCAATCACCTAGCACCAATCACCCAGCACCCATCACCAATCACCCAGCACCAATCACCCAGCACCAATCACCCATCACCCATCCCCAATCACCCAGCACTCATCACCCATCCCCAATCACCCAGCACCAATCACCCAGCACCAATCACCCAGCACCCATCACCCAGCACCCATCACCAATCACCCACCTTACGCAGGAATCTCCACACAGCTCTGGTTCTTACACTGAAGAGATGGACACCACACTAATATATGCTTACAGTCTACAATATACTAAAGTTGGCAAAAAAAATAATTATAAATATACAAAGATGGCGAGGCATAGCACAGCATACAGGATGGAGGCAGGGAAGCTCCGCCTCCATTGCGCACAAGACTGACTTCGCATACTAGCAATGTGGGGCAATACCTAGAAAATGGAAAGACCAATTTTTGTATACTGCACTGTAACCTAGTGTATTGGGTTTAGTGCGAGTAAACAGCCTGTCAGTTTCCCTTTAATTATATACCGTACCTCCCCTTAATTCCCTATATACTGTGCCACCATTCATCTATTAATTCCCTATATACTGTGCCACCATTAATGAACTATATACTGTGCCACCATTCATCTATTAATTCCCTATATAATGTGCCACCATTCATCTATTAATTCCCTATATACTGTGCCACCATTAATGAACTATATACTGTGCCACCATTCATCTATAAATTCCCTATATACTGTGCCCCTATTAATGAACTATATACTGTGCCACTATTAATGAACTATATACTGTGCCACCATTCATCTATTAATTCCCTATATACTGTGCCACCATTAATGAACTATATACTGTGCCACCATTCATCTATTAATTCCCTATATACTGTGCCACCATTCATCTATTAATTCCCTATATACTGTGCCACCATTCATCTATTAATTCCCTATATACTATGTCACCATTAATGAACTATATACTGTGCCACCATTCATCTATTAATTCCCTATATACTGTGCCACTATTAATGAACTATATACTGTGCCACCATTCATCTATTAATTCCCTATATACTGTGCCACTATTAACGAACTATATACTGTGCCACTATTAATGAACTATATACTGTGCCACCATTCATCTATTAATTCCCTATATACTGTGCCACCATTCATCTATTAATTCCCTATATACTTTGCCACTATTAATGAACTATATACTGTGCCACTATTAATGAACTATATACTGTGCCACCATTCATCTATTAATTCCCTATATACTGTGCCACCATTCATCTATTAATTCCCTATATACTGTGCCACCATTAATGAACTATATACTGTGCCACCATTCATCTATTAATTCCCTATATACTGTGCCAACATTAATGAACTATATACTGTGCCACTAATATTTAACTATACTGTGCCACCACTAAGGGTGCATTCACACGTGCGTATTTTCTGCTGCAGATCTGCTGCAGATTTGCTTTAGCAGATTTCTCTTCCCATTGTCAATGAGAAGCAAAATCTGCAGCAAAAATAGGCACACGTGAACGCACCCTAAGGATCTACACACAGTGCCAGCATACATAAAAATATAATGTTCCAATATAATGAAATATATGCTGTGCTCCCATAAATTCCCTATATACTGTGCTTACATTCCTCTATTAATTCCCTAATAATGTGCTTCATACAATAAATACAAGCACATAACATAAAGGCACATACAGTACATAGGTAATATTCACACATACAGTACATAGGTAATATACACACATACAGTACATAGGTAATATACACACATACAGTGCATAGGTAATATACACACATACAGTACATAGGTAATATACACACATACAGTGCATAGGTAATATACACACATACAATACATAGGTAATATACACACATACAGTACATAGGTAATATACACACATACAGTGCATAGGTAATATACACACATACAGTACATAGGTAATATACACACATACAGTACATAGGTAATATACACACATACAGTACATAGGTAATATACACACATACAGTGCATAGGTAATATACACACATACAGTGCATAGGTAATATACACACATACAGTGCATAGGTAATATACACACATACAGTACATAGGTAATATACACACATACAGTGCATAGGTAATATACACACATACAGTGCATAGGTAATATACACACATACAGTGCATAGGTAATATACACACATACAGTGCATAGGTAATATACACACATACAGTGCATAGGTAATATACACACATACAGTGCATAGGTAATATACACACATACAGTACATAGGTAATATACACACATACAGTACATAGGTAATATACACACATACAGTACATAGGTAATATACACACATACAGTGCATAGGTAATATACACATACAGTGCATAGGTAATATACACACATACAGTACATAGGTAATATACACACATACAGTGCATAGGTAATATACACACATACAGTGCATAGGTAATATACACACATACAGTGCATAGGTAATATACACACATACAGTCCATAGGTAATATACACACATACAGTCCATAGGTAATATACACACATACAGTGCATAGGTAATATACACACATACAGTGCATAGGTAATATACACACATACAGTGCATAGGTAATATACACACATACAGTGCATAGGTAATATACACACATACAGTGCATAGGTAATATACACACATACAGTGCATAGGTAATATACACACATACAGTACATAGGTAATATACACACATACAGTGCATAGGTAATATACACACATACAGTACATAGGTAATATACACACATACAGTGCATAGGTAATATACACACATACAGTGCATAGGTAATATACACACATACAGTGCATAGGTAATATACACACATACAGTGCATAGGTAATATACACACATACAGTGCATAGGTAATATACACACATACAGTGCATAGGTAATATACACACATACAGTGCATAGGTAATATACACACATACAGTGCATAGGTAATATACACACATACAGTACATAGGTAATATACACACATACAGTACATAGGTAATATACACACATACAGTACATAGGTAATATACACACATACAGTACATAGGTAATATACACACATACAGTGCATAGGTAATATACACACATACAGTACATAGGTAATATACACACATACAGTACATAGGTAATATACACACATACAGTACATAGGTAATATACACACATACAGTGCATAGGTAATATACACACATACAGTACATAGGTAATATACACACATACAGTACATAGGTATTATACACACATACATAGAGACACTGACACATACATACAACATGGAATATATACTAAAAGATATAGCCAATAGGCACATCATACATACAGGTACACACATACAATCACTCACAGATATACACACACATACATAGATTTACTTGCTCATATATATATATATATATATATATATATATATATACACACACACACATATATATACATACATACACATACATACATACACATACACAGACAGATTCACTTGCTCACATATATATATACACACACATACATACACACATATATACACACACACATGTATACATACACACACATACACACACATATACATACACACATACATATATACATACATACACACATACACACACACACATATACATACACACACATACATACACACACACACACATACATACACACATATATACATACACACACATACATATATACATACATATACATACACACACACATACACACATATATACATACACACACATACATACACACATATATACATACATACACACACATATATACATACATACACATACATACACACATATATACATACATACACACACATACATACACACATATATACATACACACACATACATACACACATATATACATACATACACACACATACACACATATATACATACATACACATACATACACACATATATACATACATACACACACATACATACACACACATATATACATACATACACACACATACACACATATATACACACACAGTGGTGTGGAAATAAATAAAAAAAACTACTGGTCCAAGGGACTAAAGCGGAACACAATCTACTTGTCCCTCAAGAAAATCTACTTGTCCTGGTTGATGAAATAATTTCAACCAAAATAGTCTGATCCCCCCCCACTAGACCACCAGGGATGGATATAAGATCCCTTTAGACACTGCTGACAGTGGTGATCTAATGGGTTAATAGGTGATCGCAGCATGCCAGGCTATTAGCGGAGGGAGAGCTGTAGCTCCTCTTACACCCCAGACAAGCCCAGAAAAGTCTAGATGTAACTTTTTGATCACCTTATAAAACATTTCTCATATGAAGTGACCAAAAATTAGCAATTCTGGACTATTCTTTACATTTACACCGTTCACTGTACGGTTTAATTAACATTATATTTTAATAGTCTGGACATTTCCACATGTAGCGATACCACTTATGTTTATTTTTGTACATTATTTTTATTTAAAGAAAATTGGAAACTTTTATTAGGAAAGGGGCTTATTCACATGTATACGCACTTTATAAAATATTTTAATCACTATTTTTCAGTCTCAATAGGGACTTATGTGTTACTGGGGGGGGGGGGGGGGGGTTCTGCTTCTCCAGTTTATGTGCTGCATTTTGTGTCAGAAAATGCTGGAAGTTGCATTTAGTTACTAGATAACTACAACTCCCAGCATGCCCTGATACAGCCTATGGTTCTGTGGGTGTTGCAGCATGTTGCACTGTATAGTACAGTTAAGGTTATTGGGGGACATGCTGGGAGTTGTAGTTTTGGTTTGTGTCAGCTGCAGAGCCATAGGATGTGTCAAGGAATACTGGGAATTGCAGTTAATAACTACAACACCCAGCATGCCCTGATGCAGCCTATGGCTCTGCAGCTGGGGGATTCTGGGGGTGCAATTTAGTGCGGGTGCCACTAAAAATAAATAAAATTAGATGGCCCGACGTGACAGTCCGCTCCTACACCCGCCACACACACACCCGCCACTGCACCCCCCCCCCCCAACATCATACATTACATACACTCACACCATACATATACACCATACATATGCACACATCATACATACACCTGCCGCTGCCCCCCCACATCATACATCACATACACACACATCACACTTAGACATTATACACACATCATACATTACATACACATCACACATAGACAGACATCATACACACATCATGCATTACATACACATCACACATAGACATTATACACACATTATACATTACATACACATCACACATAGACATCATACACACATACACTCACACCATACATATCCACCAGTGTTTCCCAACCAGGGTGCCTCCAGCTGTTGCAAAACTATAACTCCCAGCATGCCCAGGGCATGCTGGGAGTTGTAGTTTTGCAACAGCTGGAGGCACCCTGGTTGGGAAACACTGATATACACCATACATATATATCATATACATCATATACATATATATATCATATCATATATATCATACATATCATATATCATATACATCATATACATCATACATACACCTGCCCCCCATCATACATTACATACACACATCACACATACACTCACACCCTACATATACAACCACCCTTCCTGCCGCCGCCGCCGCCTGTATTCTCGGTCTCCTCACCTGAGCCGCCATGAGTGGACATCAGAGCTGTAGTCCCGGCCGGTGTGAGGTCAGATTTCCGTCCTCCCCCTCCCCCCCTGCTCTGTGTTTTCCCCGTGCAAACAAGCAACCTCCCCGTGGTGGATTAGGTCCTGTGGAGACAGGGGGAGGGGGAGGGATAGAGCTGTGTGCGGAGGATGGAGCTGTGCACGGAGCTGTCTACATCCTCTCTCTCCCCCTGCTTTGTCTTCTGAGCTCCGTCCATCCTCCGGGAGGGGAGATAAGGGGGCTCTGCAGTCAGCTGGAGGCCGCCGCCCCCTCCATACACTCTGAGCGCCGGTGTGAGGTGTAGACTTCCATCGGCTCCTGCGCCTCACACCGACATTAAAGAAAAATAAGGGGGGGGGAAGTCTGTCTGTCCCTGCCCGATACAGGGCTAAATCTATAAACAATTCACCTGCCCGGCGCCCAAAACTACTTGTCCCGGGCGTCGGACTATAGGATTTCCACATCCCTGACACACATACATACACACATATACACATACATACACACATATATACATACATACACATACATACATATACAC
>NC_079192.1:89898242-89958242 GCF_029499605.1 Hyla sarda
TTAGGCCCCGCATAGTCCCCCCACATTAGGCCCCGCATAGTCCCCCCACATTAGACCCCACATAGTCCCCCCCACATTAGGCCCCGTATAGTCCCCCCACATTAGGCCCCGCATAGTCCCCCCACATTAGGCCCCGCATAGTCCCCCCACATTAGGCCCCGTATAGTCCCCCCACATTAGGCCCAGTATAGTCCCCCCACATTAGGCCCAGTATAGTCCCCCCACATTAGGCCCAGTATAGTCCCCCCACATTAGGCCCAGTATAGTCCCCCCACATTAGGCCCAGTATAGTCCCCCCACATTAGGCCCAGTATAGTCCCCCCACATTAGGCCCAGTATAGTCCCCCCCACATTAGGCCCAGTATAGTCCCCCCACATTAGGCCCAGTATAGTCCCCCCACATTAGGCCCAGTATAGTCCCCCCACATTAGGTGCAGTTCCCCCACAAACATACAGCCTTCAGCCATACAGTGTATTACTGAAGGCTGTATGCCTGTGTACTGCCCCACTTCGGTGTTCCGAGCACCACTCCTCTGGTCCGGCTATACAAGTAGGTCCCGGGACCGGAGGAGCGGTGCTCGGAACACCAAAGGTGACGCGCCGCTGGAAACACTTACCAAGTTGACAGCGCGCGTCCTCCTCGCTGCTCCGGTCCTCTGCGATTGTTGCTATGGGCGCACGCATGGGACGTCAGTGACATCCCTGCGTGCGCTACCTCCCGGCGGTCCCCGCGTTTTTAAAGTAAACTCGGGGCCGCAGGGACTTAGAGGCATCCCTGTGTCCCAAAAGCATCTTTCGGGACACAGAGGTGTCCCGCGGCAAAAACACCCGGCGGGTGTTTTTCCCACGGCACATCTTACACTATGTCACGGCACACTAGTGTGCCGTGGCACAGTGGTTGAAAAACACTGGGTTAGTGAATGGTGGAGCCGGAGCTTACAGCTTCGGCTCCACCATGCTAGGGAGCGGGGGGGGCAGCAAACTCGGGGGGGGTGGGGGAGGGCAATTGCCCCGTTGCACCCCCCCCTGGATCCGCCACTGGCTGGGAGTTGTAGCTTTGCAATAGCTGGACAGATGTCTGTCGAAAGGGGGGAAAAGCACCAGAAATAAAGCAATGTGGGCTTTGAAAAACACCATTTATATGTTGTTTTTAATCACAGCCTAAGCCTAGGAACAAACACAATTCTTGTTTGATGTTTTTTTCTTTTTTTGCAAAAAAACAAACAAACATCAAAATCTTCCCCCTCATGTCTTTTCTCAGCTATCTTTGTGTTATTTTTGCTAAAAGCACTGGGGGGGGGGGGGGGGGGGGGGGTCTTAGAGATTTATCAAAACCAGGGAAGAGGGAAAGTGGACCAGTTGCCCATAGCAACCAATCAGGTAGTTTCTTTCAGTTTTTAAAAAGGCCTCTGAAAAGTGAAAGAAGCAATCTGATTGGTTGCTATGGGCAACTGGTCCACTTGACCTCTGCACAGGTTTTCATACATCTGTCCCAATGTGTATTATTATTATCATCATCATCATCATCATCATCATTATTATTATTATTATTATAGGAAGTGTTTTTTCTTTGGTGTTTTTTTTCCCTCTGGCTTTTCTAATTACAAGTCATGTGATTCTTTCATCATTTGACTGAAGGATTTCTATAAAAAAAAAATAGTGAGAAAATACCACCCCAAAAATAAAAAAACATGCTCTCGGCATCCCACAGATTTGATAGCCTAAAAACACCATAAAAGGATGAAGAAACCCCCATTAGTGTCTGGTGTTTCATATTACCCTATTGATTCCAACCTAACATGTGCCCGCAGCGAGCATGGTGTTTTTTATGACAAACACGCCAAGTGTAATCCCAGCTGAAATGAATGTTTTCACAATAGGTGTGAACAGACTGCAGGATGTGCTAGATATATTTGCATAGTTGCGGCATACAGCACGTGCAGCATTTATGTGGCGGCTTTCCGCTGGCATATATGGCTTTCTGTGCTGGTGAATGCAGCGGGCACTTACTGGCGTTTTTTTCCTAGCTGCACAGTTTTGCACCACAACCACTCCGGTTGGGACCAGGCTGACCGATCTAATGACCAAGATGCCGCAGTGAACGGCTTTCTTTCTGTGAAAGTTCTGGCGAACTACAATGCTCAGAAGAGGAGGAGCGCCATTGAGCTTTTGGAAAGAGAATTAGTTTGGAATGGTCAGGGCCATGTGCGTTTACAAAGCCCCCGTGGTGCCAGAACAGTGGACCCCCACATGTGACCCCATTTTGGAAACTACACCCCTCACAGAATTTAATAAGGGGTGCAGTGAGTATTTACACCCCACAGCTCATTGGAACAGTGGGCTGTGCAAATGAAAAATTTAATTTTTCATTTTTACGGACCACTGTTCCAAAAATCTTTCAGACACCTGTGGGGGTAAATTCTCAATGTACCCCTTATTACATTACGTGAGGGGTGTAGTTCCAAAATGGGGTCACATGTGTCGGGGGTCCATTGTTCTGGCACTATGGGGGCTTTGTAAACACATGTGGCCTTCAATTCCAGACAAATTTTCTCTACAAAATCCCAATGGCGCTCCTTCTCTTCTGAGCATTGTAGTTCACCCGCAGAGCACTTTAAATTCACATATGGGGTATGTTCTTACTCAGAAGAGATGGGGTTACACATTTTGGGGGGCTTTTTTCCTATTTTCCCTTGTGAAAATGAAAATTTTAGGGTAACACCAGCATTTAAGTGAAAAAATATATTTTTTTTCATTTTCCCATCCAACTTTAAAGAAAATTTGTCAAACACCTGTGGGGTGTTCAGGCTCATTATACCCCTTGTCACGTTCGGTGAGGGGTGTAGTTTCCAAAATAGGGTCACATGTGGGTATTTATTTTTTTGCGTTTGTCAGAACCGCTGTACAATCAGCCACCCCTGTGCAAATCACCAATTTAGGCCTCAAATGTACATGGTGCGCTCTCATTCCTGAGCCTTGTTGTGAGCCCGCAGAGCATTTTTTTGCTCACATCTGGGGTATTTCCGTACTCAGGAGAAATTGCGTTACAAATTTTGGGGGTCTTTTTTTCCTTTTACCGCTTGTGGAAATAAAAAGTATGGGGCAACACCAGCATGTTAGTGTAAATTTTTTTAAAATTTTTTTACACTAACAGGCTGGTGTAGCCCCCAACTTTTCCTTTTCACAAGCGGTAAAAGGAAAGAAAGACCCGCAAAATTTGTAGTGCAATTTCTCCCGAGTACGGAGATACCCCATATGTGGCCCTAAACTGTTTCCTTGAAATACGACAGGGCTCCGAAGTGAGAGAGCGCCATGTGCATTTGAGGACTAAATTAGGGATTGCACAGGGGTGGACATAGGGGTATTCTACGCCAGTGATTCCCAAACAGGGTGCCTCCAGCTGTTGCTAAACTCTCAGCATGCCTGGACAGTTAGTGGCTGTCCAGAAATGCTGGGAGTTGTTGTTTTGCAACAGCTGGAGGCTCCGTTTTGGAAACCCTGCCGTACAAGACGTTTTTAATTTTTTATTGGGGGGGGGGGGGGGGGACAGTGTAAGGGGGTGTACATGTAGTGTTTTACCCTTTATTATGTGTTAGTGTAGTGTAGTGTTTTTAGGGTACATTCACACTGGCGTGCTACGGTGAATTTCCCGCTAGGAGTTTGCGCTGCGGCAAAAAATTTGCCGCAGCCCAAACTTGAAGCAGGAAATTTACTGTAAACCTGTCTTTGTGCATGTACCCTGTGCATTCACATGGGGGGTCAAACCTCCAGCTGTTTCAAAACTACAACTCCCAGCATGTACTGACAGACCGTGCATGCTGGTAGTTGTACTTTTGCAACAGCTGGAGGCACACTGGTTGGAAAACCTTCAGTTAGGTTCTGTTACCTAACTCAGTATTTTCCAACCAGTGCGCCTCCAAATTTGCCAGATTTGTAAATTATTTCTATTTAAAAATCTTAATCCTTCCAATAGTTATCAGCTGCTGTATTCTACAGAGGAAGTTATTTTCTTTTTGGATTTCTTTCCAGTCTGACCACAGTGCTCTCTGCTGACACTCTTTTTATTAGAAAAATACAAAACTTATCAAATACAAAACACAAAGCAAGCTTAACCAGCTATAACATAAATAAGAAATACTCTAGAACCAAAAACAAAGCCTCATAAACAAAACCCTGCCTAACCGGCCAGCCCAGCTTTACTAAGATACTAAAATACTAAGATATTAACCCCTTCCCGCAGAATGTCATATATAAACGCCGGGTTGTGCAGTGCGTTCACGCATCCCGACGTTTATAAATGACATTCAGTTAACCCGGACCAGCGGTGGGACCGAGGAGCAACGCGGGACCGGCCACGTTGACGAGCAGCGACGGGACCGGCAGGTAAGTACATGGTCCTCAGAAGCAGCAGTGAAGATCTTCACTGCTGCTTCTAGGAGTCTGAAAACTACTGAAATTGTATAATGGTCTCCAATCTGTGCTCTTGCAGCTGTTGCAAAACTACAACTCCCAGCATGAACTGACTGTCCAGGAATGCTGGGAGTTTTAGTTCAGCAACATCTGGCCCTTCAGATGTTGCCGAACTACAACTCCCAGCATGCCCTTCAGCTGTCTGGGCATGCTGGGAGTTGTAGTTTTGCAACAACTGGAGACACACTGGTTGGGAAACATTGTTTCTAACTCAGTGTTTCCTAACCTGTGTGCCTCCAGCTGTTGCAAAACTATAACTCCCAGCATGCACTAGCAGACCATGCATGCTGGGAGTTGTAGTTTTGCAACATCTGGAGGGCCCCAGTTTGGAGACCATTGTATAATGGTCTCCAATCTGTGCTCTTCCAGCTGTTGCAAAACTACAACTCCCAGTATGCACTGACTGTCCAGGAATGCTGGGAGTTTTAGTTCAGCAACATCTGGCCCTTCAGATGTTGCCGATCTACAACTCCCAGCATTCCCTTCAGCTGTCTGGGCATGCTGGGAGTTGTAGTTTTGCAACAACTGGAGACACACTGGTTGGGAAACATTGTCTGTTTCTAACTCAGTGTTTCCTAACCTGTGTGCCATATACACATACCCCTACACAGCCCCCCTCCCCCAATAAGAACATCCAAAGCAGAGCCTCCAGCTGTTGAAAAACAACAACTCCCAGTATTGCCGGACAGCCCTTGACTGTCCACGCATGCTGGGAGTTTTGCAACAGCTGGAGGCACCCTGTTTGGGAATCACTGGCGTAGAATACCCCTATGTCCACCCCTATGCAAATCCCTAATTTAGACCTCAAATGCACATGGCGCTCTCACTTTGGAGCCCTGTCGTATTTCAAGGCAACAGTTTAGGGTCACATATGGGGTATCGCCGTACTCGGGAGAAATTGCGTTACAAGGTTTGGGGGGTATTTTCTTCTTTAACCCTTCATGAAAAGGAAATGTTGGGGTCTACACCAGAATGTTAGTGTAACATTTTTTAATTTTTTACACTAACATGCTGATGTTGCCCTATACTTTACATTTTCACAAGAGGTAAAAGGTAAAAAAAGCCCCCCAAAATTTGTAACGCAATTTCTCCTGACTACGGAGATACTCCATATGTGGGCGCAAAGTGCTCTGGGGGCGCACAACAAGGCCCAGAAGGGAGAGCGCACCATGTACATTTGAGGTGATTTGCACAGGGGTGGCTGATTGTTACAGCGGTTTTGACAAACGCAAAAAAAAAACCCACATGTGACCCCATTTCGGAAATGACACCCCTCAGGGAATGTAGTGAGGGGTGCAGTGAGAATTTACCCCCCACAGGTGTCTGACGGATCTTTGGAACAGTGGTCCGTGAAAATGAAAACTTGTACAGCCCACTGTTCCAAAGATCTGTCAGACACCAGTGGGGGGCAAATGCTCACTGTACCCCTTTTTACGTTCCTCAAGGGGTCTAGTTTCCAAAATGGTATGCAATGTGGTTTTTTTTGCTGTCCTGGCACCATAGGGGCTTCCTAAATGCGACATGCTCCCCGAGCAAAATTTGCTCTCAAAAAGCCAAATATGACTCCTTCTCTTCTGAGCATTGTAGTTCGCCCATAGTGCACTTCAGGTCAACTTATGGGGTACCTAAATACTCAGAAGAGAAGGGGTTACAAATTTTGGGGGGTATTTTCACATATTAACCCTTGCAAAAATGTGAAATTTGGGGGGAAACACACATTTTAGTGGAAAAATTTTTTTTTTTTTTTACATTTGCAAAAGTCGTGAAACACCTGTGGGGTATTAAGGCTCACTTTATTCCTTATTACGTTCCTCAAGGGGTCTAGTTTCCAAAATGGTATGCCATGTGTTTTTTTTTTTTTTTGCTGTTCTGGCACCATAGGGGCTTCCTAAATGCGACAAAATTTGCTCTCAAAAAGCCAAATATGACTCCTTCTCTTCTGAGCATTGTAGTTCGCCCGTAGTGTACTTCAGGTCAACTTATGGGTTACCTCCATACTCAGAAGAGAAGGGGTTACAAATATTGGGGGGTATTTCCTGCTATTAACCCTTGGAAAAATGTGAAATTTGGGGGGAAATACAATTTTAGTGGAAAATTTTTTTTTATTTTTTTACATATGCAAAAGTCGTGAAACACCTGTGGGGTATTAAGGCTCACTTTATTCCTTGTTATGTTCCTCAAGGGGTCTAGTTTCCAAAAGGGTATGCCATGTGAGGTTTTTTTGCTGTTCTGGCACCATAGGGGCTTCCTAAATGCGACATGCCCCCCGAGCAAAATTTGCTCTCAAAAAGCCAAATATGACTCCTTCTCTTCTGAGCATTGTAGTTCGCCCGTAGTGCACTTCAGGTCAACTTATGGGGTACCTCCATACTCAGAGGAGAAGGGGTTACAAATATTGGGGGGGATTTCCTGCTATTAACCCTTGGGAAAATGTGAAATTTGGTGGGAAACACACATTTTAGTGAAAAAATATATATTTTTTTTACATATGCAAAAGTCGTGAAACACCTGTGGGGTATTAAGGCTCACTTTATTCCTTATTACGTTCCTCAAGGGGTCTAGTTTCCAAAATGGTATGCCATGTGTTTTTTTTTTTTGCTGTTCTAGCACCATAGGGGCTTCCTAAATGCGACATGCCCCCCGAGCAAAATTTGCTCTCAAAAAGCCAAATATGACTCCTTCTCTTCTGAGCATTGTAGTTCGCCCGTAGTGTACTTCAGGTCAACTTATGGGTTACCTCCATACTCAGAAGAGAAGGGGTTACAAATATTGGGGGGTATTTCCTGCTATTAACCCTTGGAAAAATGTGAAATTTGGGGGGAAATACACATTTTAGTGAAAAAAAATAATTATTTTTTTACATATGCAAAAGTCGTGAAACACCTGTGGGGTATTAAGGCTCACTTTATTCCTTGTTATGTTCCTCAAGGGGTCTAGTTTCCAAAATGGTATGCCATGTGAGTTTTTTTTTGCTGTTCTGGCACCATAGGGGCTTCCTAAATGCAACATGCCCCCCAAAAACCATTTCAGAAAAACATACTCTCCAAAATCCCCTTGTCGCTCTTTCCCTTCTGAGCCCTCTACTGCGCCCGCCGAACACTTTACATACACATATGATGTATGTGCTTACTCAAGAGAAATTGGGCTACAAATATAAGTATACATTTTCTCCTTTTACCCCTTGTAAAAATTCAAAAATTGGGTCTACAAGAACATGCGAGTGTAAAAAATGAAGATTGGGAATTTTCTCCTTCACTTTGCTTCTATTCCTGTGAAACACCTAAAGGGTTAAAATGATGACTGAATGTCATTTTGAATACTTTGGGGGGTGCAGTTTTTATAATGGGGTCTTTTGTGGGGTATTTCTAATATGAAGACCCTTCAAATCCACTTCAAACCTGAACTGGTCCCTGAAAAATAGTGAGTTTGAAAATTTTGGGAAAAATTGGAAAATTGCTGTTGAACTTTGAAGCCCTCTGGTGTCTTCCAAAAGTAAAAACTCGTCACTTCTATGATGCAAACATAAAGTAGACATATTGTATATGTGAATAAAATATTTTTTTATTTGTAATATACATTTTCCTTACAAGCAGAGAGCTTCAAAGTTAGAAAAATGCAAAATATTCAAATTTTTCATCAAATTTTAGGATTTTTCACAAGGAAAGGATGCAAGTTACCACAAAAATTTACCACCATGTTAAAGTAGAATATGTCACGAAAACACAATCTCGGAATCAGAATGATAACTAAAAGCATTCCAGAGTTATTAATGTTTAAAGTGACAGTGGTCAGATGTTCAAAAAACGCTCTGGTCCTTAAGGCCAAAATGGGCTTGGTCCTGAAGGGGTTAAAATATGCCCAAAATATCTAATCAAACACTCACACGCTTACCGAAAATGAACATAAGAAAAATAAATAAATAAATAAAATAGCACAACTTGGCTTGTCAAAATATAAACATAAAAGTTATCATTACCCGACTATAACTCAAAACCATCCATACTTGGGAACACGCAACAAGAAAACTAAACAGAAAAGTAGCAAGCACACCTAAAAAAAAGAAAAATGAATAAATAAATAAAATAAAAAATAATTATTGTATGTTTTTTTACATTTTATTTTTTTTATATATTTTTTAATTTATTTTTTACATTTTTTATATTTTTTTAATCTATATATATTTTTTTTTTCTCATATATTAAAATAATAAATAAATAAATAAATTTGAAAAAAAATTACAAAAAAAATGTATATTGTAATAATAATAATAATAATAATAATAATAAAAATAATCAAAATAATCATATCACACATACATTCACTTACAAAACGTCCAAAGTAACTGGATCCTCTATCCGGGACTAATGAAAATACCAAAGAAAACATAAAACAGACCAAATAACTGAAATAAACAAAATAAACCACATATCAACACAACAACTGGTCCGGCTACCATAACGCTATAACATGAAACAATATGAAACAATATAGATATAACACAATATAGGTACAAAATTACTAAATTTACTATATAAATTAAATATAAAATAAACAAAATATATGCACTACAGAAAACACCTACAAAATCAATAGAAAACCCTAGGAAAAACCCTACACTAAAACTGTACCCTCACCCACACCCCGGTCATCAGAGTTCCTACACTTCAAATTGTCCCTCACATATAGCTTCCCCTGAAAGCAGCGCCAGGCCAAGTCCCAAAACTTCTGGGGGATCCTTTTCATGTTTAAAAGGTACAACCCCACCCTCAGATCCCGACCTGGGCAGTCCCTGAGCGCCAGAGGCTTCTGGAAGTGGGTCAACAGAACCCGTTTGTCAAGGAACTGCCTTCACTGGGTCCTGCTCTCCCACACTCCCAGACCCCACCGACGTATCGCCTTCAGAGTCGGGGTAGCGTAAGCCGGAAGATATCCATGGGGCGTACGGAGGTCCTTCACTTGCCCTCCTGTCTCCCATTCCTGGAAGAAAGGCCGAAACCATTCCCTGCAGTAGAGTACCCACGGAGAAGCCCTCTCTGACCAGAGGTTTGAGATGTTAGCTTTCAAGAAGGTGTTGGTTAAGAACACCACAGGGTTTACCATAGATAAACCCCCTAGTCTCCTCGTGCGGTACGTAACCTCCCTCTTGACTAGGTTCATCCTGTTTCCCCATAACAGTTGGAAAAACAGGCTGTAGATTCTAATGTAGTAAGCTTCTGGCAAGATACATACGCTGCAGATAGATAAACAAGGGGAGCAGGTACGATTTGATCAGGTGTACCCTTTCCCTGAGGGTCATAGACCAACCCTTCCATTGGTCCACCTTCTGAGCGGCATCCTGGAGCTTACCATCCCAGTTTTTGGTTGGATAATCATCCTGGCCGAATATGATGCCCAAAACTTTTGCTGACTCTTGGGGCCCGGGAAGAGTGTCCGGGAGATCAAACTTGGGATCTCCCCCTCCCAGCCAGAGACTCTCACACTTATCCCGGTTGATCTTAGACCCAGATGCCTCCGAGTAGCGGTCCACTTCCGACATCACCACATCGACCTCCTCTCGCGAGGAGACAAAAATAGTGACATCGTCAGCGTACGCCACCACTCTCTGGGCGACATCCAGCTCCGCCAGACTCATCCTGACTCCCGCCAACGGCCCACAATCTACCCTCCGGACGAAGGGATCGATCGCAAACACGTATAAAAGCAGGCTCAAAGGACAACCCTGACGGACTCCGGACCCCACCTCAAAACAGCGGCCAGACCAACCGTTCACCAGTGGGAAACTCTCTGCCCCTGCATACAAGATCTTAAGCCAATTAACAAAAGTACTCGGTAAGCCATATCTCAGGAGGACGGACCAGAGGTACTCGTGGTTCACCCGATCAAACGCTTTGGCCTGATCCAGGGACAGCAAGTACCCCTTCCAGAAACCCGCTCTACTCCGCTCCACTGCCTCCCTGACACTAAGGACCGCACTTAAGGTGCTTCGGCCTGGAACAGAGCAGTGCTGAGCCCCCGAAAGGAGCCGGGGTGCAAACTTCACCAGCCGATTAAACAGTATCTTAGCCGGAAGCTTCCTGTCCGTATTGAGAAAAGCTATGGGCCTCCAATTCTCAATACGGCTGGGATCTTTACCCTTTGACAGAAGAATCAGGGCTGACCTCCTCATTGAATTCGGCAGAGTGCCCGAGGAGAGACACTCATTGAATACCTCAGTCAAGAGGGGAGCTAAAGACTCCTTAAAGGTCCTGTACCACTCGGATGTTAAGCCATCCGGACCTGGCGACTTCTTAGGGGCGAGCCCCTCGATCGCTAGTCTCACTTCCTCTTCCCTGATTTCTTCTGCCAAAACATCAAGAGAGGGGTCTACCCCTGGCTCAGGAATGGTTTCAGCCAGGAAAGCCGACATCTTGTCTTGATCTAGATCCTTCCTTCCCAAGAGGTGCGAGTAGAAGGATCTGACGACCTCCAAGATCCCTGATCTGGACCGATTCAGAGATCCTGTACTATCAATCAGTCCTGAAATGACTTTACTACTCACTGACATCTTACAGTTTGTGTAAGGGTCGGGCGAGCGGTACTTCCCGAAATCCCTCTCAAAAACCAAAGATGCGTGCCTATCGTACTGACACCCCATCAGCAAGGATTTCACTCTGGAGATATCCTCACGGCTACCTCCAGTCGAGACAAGAAGCTCGAGTTTCCTACTCAGACCCTGATACAGGCGATACCTGTTCAGGGACCTGAGGCTCGAGAGCTGGCGGAAGAACCCCTCAACCCGCTTCTTCAATATCTCCCACCACTCTGACTTACTACTACATAGGCCCAGTAAAGGTACCTGACTCTGAAGAAAATCCTCAAAGGACTGTCTTATCTCCGCTTCCTCCAGGAGGGACAAATTCAGCTTCCAATAACCTTTTCCCATCCGGGGGGGTCTCTGAAACATTCAGGGAAAACAAAATCATACAGTGGTCGGAGAACTCCACCTCAACCATGGACACTGCGGAAGCTACGGCTTCCTCCTTTAAATAAAACCTATCTATCCTAGACCTGCGACTACCTTGATGATAGGGGAAACCCGTGTGGCCTGAGGGGCTCCGGATGTGGGCGTCCTCTAGGCGAGCTTCTCTAGCTATGCTAATCAGTGCAACACTATCGCAAGTCAGCGGACCATTGGAGCCTCTCCTATCTTGAGACCTCGTGACATTATTGAAGTCCCCTCCAAAGATCACTTGCCGACTCGTAAAAAGAAAGGGCTTAATCCTCATAAAGAGATCTTTACGGCCCCGCTTAGTTTGCGGGGCGTAGATGTTAATGAGCCGGAGCTCTTGTCCCTTCATGAAGACATCTAAGATCAGGCACCTCCCCATTTCTAACTCAATAACCCGTCTGCATTCAACAGGAGCAGTAAAAAGGACCGCCACCCCACTATACGGCTCAGCCGCAAGAGACCAGTGGGAGGGACCGCGCCTCCACTCTCTTCTGGCTTTTACCAGGGAGGCTAGATCTGACAACCTAGTCTCTTGTAAAAAGAAAATGTCAGCTTCAACACGGCCGAGAAAATCAAAGGCTGCGAATCTAGCCGTATCTGATTTTATGCTGGCACAGTTAATGGATGCCAACGTGATTGAGTTAGATGGCCTCACCCCTTAAACCTTCTTCCTCTCCTTCCCTCCACCCCCATCTGAATCGGAGGAAGACCCTATGCCTCTTTTTAAACTCAGGGATATATCCATCCTAGGATCTTTACCTCCAGCATCTGGTGTTACCTCAGCCCCTGAGGAAACTGCCCCAGAGGAAGGAGGCTCGGCACCTCCTGGAGGCCGCACTGCCTCCGGACCCTCGAGAAGAGGAGGGGAGATGGTATCCCCAAGGGCCTCATATCGATTTGAAAGGACGATCAGAGGGTCAGAGACTGAGTTGTTCCTTCTATGGTCTGAGGCTACAACTGAAGAGGAGGACGGCGCAGCCTTACTCTTATCCTTCTTCTTCCTCCTCTTCTTCTTTTCCTGGCCACCATTTACTGTCTGCCCCTCCTTCTCCTGCTCATCCACAGTTTTGGATTCAGAGGCATGACTGGAGGAAGGAGCATCTTGACCTTCTTCCCTACGCAGTCTCCCTATCTCCTCATCCAGTTCGGCCCCACCCAAAGCCTCAGAGTTATTCTGACCTCCTTCTGAGCCAGTGTCTGGAGTGGGACCCCGAGCCACCCCTGGCACCTGGGCATTCTCAAGGGCCCTCTCCAACCTGCGCTTCTCCTCTCGCCTCCGCATAGAGGGGGTCTTATGTTTTTCCTTCACTGGCTTTGGTGCCCCCTCTCCTCCACTAGTCCCCTCCCCCGCTGGGGCAACCGTTAGGCTCTCCGCAGCCGGGGCGGTCACAGTGTTAGAGAACAAGCGTGGACACCGGCTGAACGGGTGACCTAGGTCACCACACAAGTTACACCGAATCTGCCCACAGGTGGCCGCCAGAGGTCCCACCCCACAGCAGAGGGCGCATATCTGCTGAGTGCAGTTGGCACTAAAGTGGTTTTGGTCACCACACCTGTGACACAGCCTCGGCTTCCCCTGGTAGAAGATCTGAATCCTGTCGCGTCCCAGAAAGGCGGCCAAAGGGATGTGGGTGACCGTGTTCCCTGAACGCCTGAGACGAACGGAAAACGTCCAGGCCCCAGACCATATATTGTGCTCGTCAAAGATCTTCCGGGGGACGTCCGTCACCTCCCCGTACCTGCCTAGCAAGGTCATATTGTCATAACAAGAAAGTGACTCGTTACGGGTCAAAACGGTCACTTTCTTTACCATACTCTGGCGAGATACCGCTTTTACAGCGAAATCTCGCCATCCGGGCTCGTTTTTCATCAGCTCATAATTAGACCAAAAGAGATCTAGTCCTTCCGGCCTAACAAAGCTGACGTCAAACTCGGAGGAGCCGAAGGGGTGAATCAGGTCAAAGATGTCCCCAGCCCTGAAACCCATCTGGAAAAGAAGCTCCACCACCACCACGCATCTTCGCCTTTCCAGACCAAACGGGCCACATTCCTGCGATCTACCTCCTGCCCGGGTGTCTGGAGGGACCATACGGCCTACCCATTCCTCTCTCGGAACGCTCCCAGACCATGTCTCTCCACCCAAAAAGACAGGTCCATCTCCTTTCCCTCTACCTGGAGCGTCCTTTCTCCTCTCTTTAGTGCCTCCAGGAGGCGCCGTTGCAACTGACCTTCACCAGATACAGGAGGTAAAGATCCTACTGAACCCCCAGCCGCCACACTTGCATAACTCCTGACGACCGGGGGGGGCAGCCGGACCATACACCGTCCTTACATCCCCGCCTAGGCCACCTGTACTGCCACAAAAGCCACTCTTATTCCTACCATCCACACCACTACTACTACTCTCATTCACACCACTACTCCTCCCATCTGCACCACTACCACTCCTCTCATTCACACCACTACCACCCCTCCTCTTCACTCCACTATCACCACTCTTATTCACTTCACTGCCACTCCTCCCAATCACTCCACTACCACTCCTCCCATCTGCACCACTACCACTCCTCTCATTCACTCCACTATCACCACTCTCATTCACACCACTACCACTCCTCCCATCCACAACACTACCACTCCTCCCATCTACACCACTACCACTGCTCCCATCTACACCACTACCACTCCACCCATCTGCACCACTTCCACTCCTCCCATCTGCACCACTACCAATCCTCCCATCTGCACCACTACCACTCCTCCCATTTGCACCACTACCACTGCCACATACACCCCTCTCATCCACAGCACTACCACTCCCATCTTTCAAACACCTTGTATTAACATTGCTTTTATTGACAGTATTTTTGGGATCAGCAGCTGCTTCACCCACTACCTCTGGGCTGGCCTGGACATGCTTTAGCTTGGCCTTTTTGTACATTCTCAAGTCACCGGCGGCTGCCATTGTCGGCGACGCTGACTCCTCCTCCATTCGAGATGTTACCGCCGACATCACCTCCCGAAGCTGAGGCTGCCCCTCCGGGCGCAACTTCACCCCTCCTCGTGCCACTGATGTGCAGGGACTCCCCTCTCTCACAGGGGAGATCCCTGCAGTGTCCGCGCCAAACACTGTGCCCAACCGCACGGGCTCAGCAGCAGGTTCTGACACCTGGACGCTCCCCCCCCTCTCTCAGGGGAGTGCCCCGCAGCACCGACACTACTAGCAGCGCCCAGGGGACCGCCCCCCGAGCAGAAGATCTCACCACACACCTCAGGCGCCTGGACACTCCCCCCCCCTCTCAGGGAAGTGCCCCGCAGGGCTAGTAACATTGCCCACAATACTCGGGGAACCGCTCCCCTTGCAAACTGCCGCATAACTATTGCCCACCATTAGCCCGTCCTGTTCTTCCCTACCAGCAGGACGCGTGACTGTAGCACCTGCGGCCATGTTGGATGCACCACTGTACCCCCCGTGCTGGTCCCGTTCCACAGCAGAAGCGGGATCTGGCAGAGTGGGAGGCCCAGCAGCCTGAATCAACTTTTCAGGTGGCCCAGACTGCTGGATTGGAGAGAAAACAAACTTTATCTGCTCCTCAGCCTTTTTCTTCTTCTTCTTTTTTTTCCTCTTCCTCCCCTCAGGGCCCAGGTCCTGGCCAAAACTGCAATTTTCCAGACGGTTGGGTGACTCCTGCATCACTATGGCCCGCAGAAGCCCCCCACAGACCAGTCCACTGTCACCGCCATCACTACTGTCACTTTCCTCAGAGGTGGCTGGTAAGGCGACTTGGGCAGGGTTGATGTAATCTGCACTCGGGGTGACAGAGGTCTTAGGGGTATACGGGGTATCACACACATCCCCCTCACTCTCATCTCCCTCACTGCCGCCATCTCCCTCACCACCTTCCTCCATCTTCTCCTCCGTGACACACAAGCACTCTTCCTCCCCCTGACTATCCTCTTCCTCCTTCACAGGGGTACGCATGGTTTTATAGCGGTCTTCATTCTTTAATTTTTCTTTAAACATGCCTGCACCCTCTACAATCAGCATTCGGGCTCTCACCACCTCCTGCTCCTCTGCCTTCAGCTGACACACCCTGGCAGCGAACCTTGCCCTCATGGCCTTGGCAGAGTTATCTGTTTGGTAGCGAGCAAACTTCAGGTCTTCCCTTATGATTTTCAGCTTTTTTCCCAGCTACTCATATTCTACTAGATTTGCCTGCATGCGGGAACCGAAAGTAGCTAGCGACTCCCTGGGACCCTTCACCCCCCATTGCTGGGGTTCCATAGTATCAGACACAGTCCCCGAAGACATAACCATAAGCTTCTTACCGGACGCCTTGCGGTTTCCAGCGACGGACGGGGGAGTGGGCTCCACATTACTGCGGAGCCTGCTGGATCTTCTCACCCTGTCCTGGGAATCGGCCGTAGCTCTCTCACTCCCACCCCCCGCCGTCCTAGTTCGAGGGGTGGAAGTCTGGGGCTCCATAGCAGGAGGCTCTCCCAAGGAAGCTGCCACCCTCCTGGGGAAAAGGCTGTAGGAAACACTGCTTCAATCCTCTCTCTCTGGAAAACTCTGGAAGTCAGACACACCCAACAGCTGCTGTGTTCCACAGGAAGTGCTCTCTGCTGACACCTCTGTCCATGTCAGGAACTGTCCAGAGTAGGAGAAGTTTACTATGGAGATTTGCTCCTACTCACATAGAGCACTGTAGTCAGACCGAAAAGAACTATACAACTTCCTCTGTAGCATACGGCAGCTGATAAGTACTGTAAGGATTAAGATTTTTAAGAAGTAATTTACAAATCTGTTTAACTTTCTGGCACCAGTTGATTTAAAAAAACTAAAATAAAATAATGTTTTCCCCCGTAGTACCCCTTTTACGTAACACCTGTAAATTCTGCACTACGAATATCAGCAGCCACTGAAGAGAGGTCATCCAACAACTGAAGTCCCAAAAAAATCTGCCACTAAATCCCTCAAGCAACCGTTCAGCCCCAGTCCAGAACCATCTGACCGGACCACAGGGACCAGTGTGGAGGAGAACAGTGTCCAGGCTGTAAAAGAGAAGAACACTGGAGCAGCCAGATACACTGACTCTAAGGCTGAGCCTCATACTTCTACCGAAGCTGCAGAGTTATAGGGGAACTGTAAAAATGAAAGTACTACAACCCCCAGTGTGGTCCGTCTATGCCCCCCTAAGGGTCAGGGTTGGAGGAGGCACAGGTTGAAAAGACACACTACAATGGGAGTTGTAGTACTGTAGTTGTTAAAGAAAAAAAAGATGTTTTCATCAGGTTGCCCATAGCAACCAATCAGATTGCTTCTTTCATTCTTGAGAAGACCTCTGAAAAATAAAAGAAGTAATCTGATTGGTTGCTAAGAGCAACTGGACAACATTTCCTCTCCACAGGTACATTTCCCCGATTGTCTTCATATTTAGGATGAGAATCTACTGACAAAGTGAGTAGCCAACCATTTCTGGGCATAAAACTCTGTAAGAGACAGCAGTCTGGGGGCGTCTGTGGTGGACATGAAGGAAGGGGGGGGTCCAGGGAAATTGAGATTTGACGTCTGCAGCGAGCGCTTCTCACTGAGCGACGGGTCTCATCCCAGGTATTGCAGGGGGACCCCCCACGATCAGCTACTTATCCCATAAACCATGGATAGGGGATAAGTTAATTTTTGCCATAGTTTTCCTTTAATTGGCCAGAACACACCCAAAATCGGTCCCAGCCAAATATTGCTTTGTGTCCTGTCATTTCTCCCAGCTGTTCTTTTTCTACCTGCTTGTAAGGCATGCCTACACTCTCTAATTCCTTAAAGTGGTACTCCGCCCCTAGATATCTTATCCCCTACCTTAAGGATAGGACAAAAGATGACTGATCACTGGGACCCCCGCAATCTTCATGCAGCACCCGGCGTTCCAAATAATATATTTAGAACTCTGGGTTCTCGTGGTGCGGGTCGTGACCTCACGCCACACCCTTTCCATTTATGTCTATGGGAGGTGGTGTGATGTCACAAGAAGGTGTGGCATGATGTCACGAATCCCACCACAGGAACCAGTGAGCTAAACATAATATTTAGAATTTTGGTTGCTGCATGGAGATTGCTGGGGTCCCAGCAGCAGGATCCCATTGATCAGACATCTTATCCCCTATCCTTTACATAGGGGATAAGATATCTATACCCCTTTAAGGGACAGTTCATGTACCCAAAAGTTGGTCCTTTGCAACCGTATGACCCCTAGCAAGTTCCCTGCATGAGTCCCATTCATCAGAAAAAGGCTTGTGCATGGAACTTGCTGGGTGTTCTACGTTTGCCTCATAAACTGCACCAGCCAGCACCAGTTGCCTCTCTCTGCACCACATTATGCAGATCGTGCAGGAGAGCAGCTTTGGTCATCCATGTTTTGCTAACTCTATTTTCACACACAGAAATAAATAAATGAGTCGAACAAGTCAAAGAACAGTTTAAAAAAAGGGGAACTTTATTTATTATTTATTAAAATGTTTGTGTAGGGGATTTTTTGTAACCTCCCATCACTCACAAAGAGCGTACAGTAACTAATACTCAGGACAGGAAAAACCTCCAGAGGGGAGGAAACCTGTAGGGAATCCATGGCTACTGTATGGCCCTTCCTCTGGGCATACTAAAGGAGGTTACCTCTATAATTTGGGCAAATGTTTCTGTGTATGTGCATGATTCCTAGGCCTGTGCCTTCATCCAACGTCTTGCTGTAGGTCCCGAAATGCTACTCCATCTCCTGGAAATAGTGCATCTAAGATAGGGGACAAAAAAAGATAGATTATTTACATGTTTATCATAGAAATACACATGGAACTGCAATAAAGACCTTTTGGACAAAACAATGTAACACTTACCAGTCACAGTCATGTGCATGACTTTGCATTCCCGTGTCCCTACACAGTGTCCAGCACCGGCCCCTCACTGATGAACAGGACCAGTGTTATTTCTGGGGCTATGCCTTCATCCAACGTCTTGCTGTAGGTCCGGAAATGCTACTCCATGTCCTGGAGATAGTGCATCTAAGATAAGAAAAAAAAAGATAAATTATTTACATGTTTATCATAGAAATACACATGGAACTGCACTAAAGACCTTTTGGACACAACAATGTAACACTTACCAGTCACAGTCATGTGTATGACTTTGCATTCCCGCGTCCCTACACAGTGTCCAGCACCGGCCCCTCACTGATGGAGAATGAACAGGAGCAGTGTTATTTCTGCTCAGTGCTGCTCTTTGGTGGACAATGGTTATGACATCACATGTGTGACACACTGTTACCTCCTGGGAGTTCTATTTCAGTAGTGCTGCTCTCTGATTGGCTGAAAATCAAAAAAGCTTTCTAATATATTCTGTATGACTGTTATCTAAGGTTTTTGACAAATTTTATTAAAATGGCGCCACTCCCTGTGGGTGCGTTATATTTGTTTCTCCTAACCAGACATTCTGTATATGTAATATCATTTGGTGGCCCCAACAGCCTGGGCCCATAGGTTTCTTACATAGATCAATGCTACTCCGGTAGGCTCAATGAGCAGCGCTGGCCGCCGGGACGTCTGACGAGTGACGTCCCTGACGTTGCGGTCTGGAGCGAAGGATGTCACTAGTCATACGTCCCAGCAGCCATTGATTTAAAGTGGTCGTGGCTCCTGCTGCCAGTTCCAGATCAGACACCATGGCCCTAGATTGACATACTGCAACACCGATCCCCTGTGGCTGCCCACCTGTTGCAAAACTACAACTCTCAGCCTTTGGCTGTCAGGGCATGCTGGGAGTTGTAGCTTTGCAATAGCTGGACAGACGTCTGTCGAAAGGGGGGAAAAAGCACCAGAAATAAAGCAATGTGGGCTTTGAAAAACACCATTTATATGTTGTTTTTAATCACAGCCTAAGCCTAGGAACAAACACAATTCTTGTTTGATGTTTTGTTTTTTTTATGCAAAAAAAAACAAACATCAAAATCTTCCCCCTCATTTCTTTTCTCAGCTATCTTTGTGTTATTTTTGCTAAAAGCACTGGGGCGGGGGGGGGGGGGGGGGGGGGGGGGAAGGTGGAGGGGTTGTCTTAGAGATTTATCAAAACCAGGGAAGAGGGAAAGTGGACCAGTTGCCCATAGCAACCAATCAGGTAGTTTCTTTCATTTTTAAAAAGGCCACTGAAAAGTGAAAGAAGTGATCTGATTGGTTGCTATGGGCAACTGGTCCACTTGACCTCTGCACAGGTTTTCATACATCTGTCCCAATGTGTATTATTATTATCATCATCATCATCATTATTATTATTATGGGAAGTGTTTTTTCTTTAGTGTTTTTTTTTCCCTCTGGCCTTTCTCTTTACAAGTCATGTGATTCTTTCATCATTTGAATGAAGGATTTCTAAAAAAAAAAATTGTGAGAAAATACCCCCCCCCCCCCCCCCAAAAAAAAAACATGCTCTCGGCATCCCACAGATTTGATAGCCTAAAAACACCATAAAAGGATGAAGAAACCCCCATTAGTGTCTGGTGTTTCATATTACCCTATTGATTCCAACCTAACATGTGCCCGCAGCGAGCATGGTGTTTTTTGTGACAAACACGCCAAGTGTAATCCCAGCTGAAATGAATGTTTTCACAATAGGTGTGAACAGACTGCAGGATGTGCTAGATATATTTGCATAGTTGCGGCATACAGCACGTGCAGCATTTATGTGGCGGCTTTCCGCTGGCATATATGGCTTTCTGTGCTGGTGAATGCAGCCGGCACTTACTGGCGTTTTTTTCCTAGCTGCACAGTTTTGCACCACAACCACTCCGGTTGGGACCAGGCTGACCGATCTAATGACCAAGATGCCGCAGTGAACGGCTTTCTTTCTGTGAAAGTTCTGGCGAACTACAATGCTCAGAAGAGGAGGAGCGCCATTGAGCTTTTGGAAAGAGAATTAGTTTGGAATGGTCAGGGCCATGTGCGTTTACAAAGCCCCCCGTGGTACCAGAACAGTGGACCCCCCCACATGTGACCCCATTTTGGAAACTACACCCCTCACAGAATTTAATAAGGGGTGCAGTGAGTATTTACACCCCACAGATCTTTGGAACAGTGGGCTGTGCAAATGAAAAATTTAATTTTTCATTTTTACGGACCACTGTTCCAAAAATCTGTCAGACACCTGTGGGGGTAAATTCTCAATGTACCCCTTATTACATTATGTGGCGGGTGTAGTTTCCAAAATGGGGTCACATGTGTCGAGGGGTCCATTGTTCTGGCACTATGGGGGCTTTGTAAACACATGTGGCCTTCAATTCCGGACAAATTTTCTCTACAAAATCCCAATGGCGCTCCTTCTCTTCGGAGCATTGTAGTTCGACCGCAGAGCACTTTAAATTCACATATGGGGTATGTTCTTACTCAGAAGAGATGGGGTTACAAATTTGGCGGAAGCTTTTTTCCTATTTACCCTTGTGAAAATGAAAGATTTAGGGTAACACCAGCATTTTAGTGAAAAAAAATTTTTTTTTTCATTTTCCCTTCCAACTTTAATGAAAATTCATCAAACACCTGTGGGGTGTTCAGGCTCATTATACCCCTTGTCACGTTCGGTGAGGGGTTTAGTTTCCAAAATGGGGTCACATATGGGTATTTTAATTTTTTTTGCGTTTGTCAGAACCGCTGTACAATCAGCCACCCCTGTGCAAATCACCAATTTAGGCCTCAAATGTACATGGTGCGCTCTCATTCCTGAGCCTTGTTGTGAGCCCGCAGAGCATTTTACGCTCACATCTGGGGTATTTCCTTACTCAGGAGAAATTGCATTACAAATTTTGGGGGTCTTTTTTTCCTTTTACCGCTTGTGGAAATAAAAAGTATGGGGCAATACAAGCATGTTAGTGTAAACATTTTTATTTTTTACACTAACAGGCTGGTGTAGCCCCCAACTTTTCCTTTTCACAAGCGGTAAAGGGAAAAAAAGACCCCAAAAATTTGTAGTGCAATTTCTCCCGAGTACGGAGATACCCCATATGTGGCCCTAAACTGTTTCCTTGAAATACGACAGGGCTCCGAAGTGAGAGAGCGCCATGCGCATTTGAGGACTAAATTAGGGATTGCACAGAGGTGGACATAGGGGTATTCTACGCCAGTGATTCCTAAACAGGGTGCCTCCAGCTTTTGCTAAACTCCCAGCATGCCTGGACAGTCAGTGGCTGTCCAGAAATGCTGGGAGCTGTTGTTTTGCAACAGCTGGAGGCTCCATTTTGGAAACCCTGCCGTACAAGACGTTTTTAATTTTTTATTGGGGGGGGGGGGGGGACAGTGTAAGGGGGTGTATATGCAGTGTTTTACCCTTTATTAGGTGTTAGTGTAGTGTAGTGTTTTTAGGGTAAATTCACACTGGCGTGTTACGGTTAATTTCCCGCTAGGAGTTTGCGCTGCGGGGAAAAATTTTAAGTAGGAAATTTACTGTAAACCTGTTCGTGTGAATGTACCCTGTACATTCACATGGGGGGCAAACCTCCAGCTGTTTCAAAACTACAACTCCCAGCATGTACTGACAGACCGTGCATGCTGGGAGTTGTACTTTTGCAACAGCTGGAGGCACACTGGTTGGAAAACCTTCAGTTAGGTTATGTTACCTAACTCAGTATTTTCCAACCAGTGTGCCTCCAGCTGTTGCAAAACTACAACTCCCAGCATGTACTAATCACCGAAGGGCATGCTGGGAGATGTAGTTATGCAACAGCTTGAGATACCCAACTACAATTCCCAGCATGCCGAGACAGCTGATTGCTTTCTGGGCATGCTGGGAATTGCAGTTTTGCAACATCTGGAGAGCTACAGTTTTTTGACCACTGCACAGTGATCTCCAAACTGTGGACCTTCAGATGTTGCAAAACTACAACTCCCAGCATGCCCAGACAACAAACAGCTATGTGGGCATACTAGGAGTTGTAGTTTTGCAAGATCTGGAGGGATATAGTTTAGAGACCACTGTATAGTGGTCTCAAACTGCAGCCCTCCAGCTGTTGCAAAACTACATATTCCAGCATGCCCAAACAGCTGTCTGGGCATGCTGGGAGTTGTAGTTTTGCAACATCTGGAGGGCTACAGTTAGAGACCACAGTCTCAGACTGTAGCCCTCCAGATCAACTTACCGGCTTCCATACCATCCCGGGAGCCGTCCTCTTCAGAAGCAAGTGACGGGTAAGTGGACGTCGGCGCCCGGTCCCCTTTGGTTCCCCGTTCTGCCCCGCCTATTGTGGGTGGACAAGACGGGGAAAATGAAAGTTAACCCCCCCGCCCCCGGTCTGCTATTGGTCGTCCCCTCTGACGATCAATAGCAGACCAATAGCAGGGATAGGAGGGGTGGCAACCCTGCCACCCCACTCCTATGCCTACAGGGGGATCGTGGGTGTCTTAGACAACCGCGATCTCCCTTCTATTTCGGGTCACCGGGTCACAATAGACCCGTATGACCCGGAATCGGCGCAAATCGCAAGTGTGAATTAACTTGCGATTTGCGCCGATCACCGATTTGCGCCAAGCACCACTGGGCATTTGTGCGGGGTGCCTGCTGATTCATATCAGCAGTCACCCCGGCCCGGTCCCCGTCCGGCGCGCGGCGGGGACTGAAATTCCCACGGGCGTATGGATACGCCCTGGGTCCTTAAGTACCAGGACGTCAAAACTTATCCATACGCCCTAGGTCCTTAAGTGGTTAAACACTAACCTTGAGGTTGGGGAAATTTGCCAGATTTGTAAATTATTTCTATTTAAAAATCTTAATCCTTCCAATACTTATCAGCTGCTGTAATCTACAGAGGAAGTTATTTTCTTTTTGGATTTCTTTCCAGTCTGACCACAGTGCTCTCTGCTGACACCTCTGTCCATGTCAGGAACTGTCCGGAGTAGGAGAAGTTTACTATGGAGATTTGCTCCTACTCACAGAGAGCACTGTAGTCAGACCGAAAAGAACTATACAACTTCCTCTATAGCATACGGCAGCTGATAAGTACTGTAAGGATTAAGATTTTTAAGAAGTAATTTACAAATCTGTTTAACTTTCTGGCACCAGTTGATTAAAAAAAAAAAAAAAAAAATGTTTTCCCCCGGAGTACCCCTTTTACGTAACACCTGTAAATTCTGCACTATGAATATCAGCAGCCACTGAAGAGAGAGGTCATCCAACAACTGAAGTCCCCAAAAAATCTGCCACTAAATCCCTCAAGCAACCGTTCAGCCCCAGTCCAGAACCATCTGACCGGACCACAGGGACCAGTGTGGAGGAGAACAGAATGCCCTGGAAGGGAAAGCATTGGACTGTAGGGGCACATGACAGGGGGATTAGGCAGCGAGGAAAGGGTTAATGGGTTAGAGCGGGAGGTTCAAGGAGGAAAGGGAGGAGCTAGGTACAGGGGTCATAAGTAGGTAGGCAGGTAGTTAGGGCCAGTCGGGACACGAGGAGGAACGTGAGAAGAGCTCCCTACCTGATGGAGGACATGGACGCGATCTTGAGGCGAGTGAGGGAGGAGGCGCTGCTCCGTGGGCCCCAGTGGTTCGCGGAGCAGTTTCCGGGATTCGCGGCGCAGTCGGTGGGGGAGATCGGGCCCTGGTCCAGCAGCCGGCGCTCTCGCCCTCCGGAGCGCCTTTCACCTGCGGCCTCTCCCTCTGCTAGACGCCGGCGGGTGAGCCCTTCAGCCGTTGCCGCTGGCCTGAGGTCCGTGGCGGCCAGCGGTGTGCTGTCGGGGGGGAACGCCTGCCGGTTCGGATGCTGCGCTAGTGGGGACCGCGGGGCGTGCGGGCGGCGCGCCTCGCTCACTGCAACGGGAGCGTGGTGCGGCGGCCTGCTCCATGGGAGTGACGGTGATGGGGGAGCAGGCCAGGGGGAGGAGGACGACACGTGCCCCAGCTGACCCCGCCCCCCAGTCGGGGGGGGCGGGCTCCTGCGGGCCTGGCAGTCACCCAGGCCTTGATTCATGCTGCACCTGCGGCCTCCTCCTCTAGAGGGGGCAGGCGGCATACTAGATTGTCGCAGGCTGCTGCTGCTGCAGGGGGAGCTGCAGTGTACGGGGGGAATGAAATTAGCCCCGCCCCTAGCGATGCCAGCGGTGATGAGCTGCTGCTGGCTGATGGTCCTGCTGTTGCCCTGGACCCGTTGGCCAATCCCCTGCTTCCCCTCGGGGTCGCAGGCACGGAGGTTAGCGGGGGCCAGAGTTCTTCGGCACATCGCAGACCGGGTTGACAGGTTGCTGGGCGGGGCTGGAGAGGACCCAGCAGTCATGGTACATATTGGCACCAATGACAAAGTAAGAGGTAGGTGGAGTGTCCTTAAAAATGATTCCAAGGACTTAGGCGGCAAGCTTAAGGCAAGGACCTCCAAGGTAGTGTTTTCTGAAATACTACCTGTACCACGAGCCGCACCAGAGAGGCAGCGGGAAATCAGGGAGGTAAACAAGTGGCTCAGAAGCTGGTGTAGGAAGGAAGGGTTTGGGTTCATGGAGAACTGGGCTGACTTCGCTGTCGGTTACCGGCTCTACCGTAGGGACGGGCTGCACCTCAATGGGGAGGGTGCAGCTTTGATTGGAGAGAAGATGGCTAGAAGGGTGGAGGAGTGTTTAAACTAGGGACTTGGGGGGAGGGAACCTACAGCAAAGAGGGGGAAGATAGTGTAGATAGAGAGGTGGGAATTATAAATGTACCTGGGGGTGGAGCGGAGGGAGGGGTTAGAATAGTTAATAGGAATAGGCTTCATAGGAAAATAAAACTTACACTCTTGAATCCCATTAACCCCAATAACATAAAGGATGGAAATGTAAAGTGTATGTTCACAAATGCCAGAAGCCTAGCAAATAAAATGGGGGAGCTTGAGGCCTTGATACTGGAGGAACATATTGATATAGTTGGGGTCTCTGAGACATGGCTGGACTCCTCGCATGACTGGGCTGTCAATCTGCAGGGGTTTACATTGTTTCGCAAGGATAGAATGAACAGAAAAGGTGGTGGAGTCTGTCTGTATGTAAGAAGTGGTATGAAAGTCAGTGTGAACGATGCCATAGTGTGTGATGATTCTGAGGAGGTGGAATCACTGTGGGTACAAAAGGAGGGAAATACTGAAAAAATAATATTTGGTGTAATCTACAGACCCCCTAATATCACTGAAGAGATAGAAGGTCGGCTGCATAAACAAATAGAGAGGGCCGCCCGGGCAGGTACAGTGGTAATAATGGGAGATTTTAACTATCCAGATATAGATTGGGGTCCGGGGTTGGCTAAAACTACAAAGGGGCGACAATTCCTAAATTTATTGCAGGATAATTTTATGGGCCAGTTTGTGGAGGACCCAACAAGAAGTGATGCCTTGTTGAATCTGATCATTTCCAACAAAGCAGAGCTGGTTGGTAATGTAACTGTGCGGGAAAACCTTGGTAATAGCGACCACAATATAGTTACTTTTGACTTAAAATGGAGAAAACAAAGACAGGCGGGGAAGGCAAAAACATATAACTTTAAAAAGGCAAACTTCCCTGGGCTGAGGGCTGCACTACAGGACATAGACTGGGGGGAGGTGTTCTCAAATACTGATACAGAAGGTAAATGGGACATCTTTAAATCAACTCTAAATAACTATACAGCTAAATATATACCAAAGGGGAACAAATATAAACGATTAAAACTAAATCCTACATGGCTGACAAATGATGTTAAAAGAGCAATAAACAACAAAAAAATAGCCTTCAAAAAATTCAAATCTGATGGGTCAGCTATAACATTTAAATAGTACAAGGAGCTTAATAAAATCTGTAAAAATGTAATAAAAACAGCAAAAATTCAAAACGAGAGACAGGTGGCCAAAGAAAGCAAAACTAATCCTAAATATTTTTTTAGATATATAAATACAAAAAAATCAAGGACATAGTATGTAGGACCCCTTAATAATGATAATGGGGAGGTTGTCACGGGCGATCAAGAGAAAGCGGAGCTACTGAATGGGTTCTTTAGTTCTGTATACACTATGGAAAAAGGAGCTGACATTGGCCAGGTCAGTGCTGGTAACTCATCATGTAATGTACTGAACTGGCTTAATGTAGAGATGGTACAAGGTAAGTTAAGTAATATAAATGTAAGCAAATCTCCAGGGCCAGATGGATTGCACCCAAGAGTTCTTAGAGAGGTAAGTTCAGTAATATCTGTACCCCTGTTCATGATATTTAGAGAATCTCTGGTGTCTGGTATTGTGCCAAGGGACTGGCGCAAGGCGAATGTGGTGCCAATCTTCAAAAAGGGCTCTAGGTCTTCCCCAGGAAACTATAGACCTGTAAGTTTAACGTACATTGTGGGTAAATTGTTTGAAGGACTTATTTTTTTTTTTTCAACTGTAATTTTTATTAAAGATTTTCACAAAAGAAAACAGGAGTCCGCTAAGACTTAGGCAAATCAGAGTCCGGGGCGTAGCCCAGCACAATCACAATAGGGGTAAGTAACAATCCAATATAGAGAGCAGGACAAATAAAACAGTTGTACATCGGGACAATTAGCCCCGACTGCAGACAAACCATCAACCCAGCAAATATACAGAAGATAAGAAGCCATATAGTGAATTACTCAAAGGAGAGAACTGAAAAATTCTCCAACATGAAGGACCGAGAGAGAAGACAAACAGAAGACAGAAGGAGACAAAGACACCGAAGCACAAACACATTAGGGGAGAAGGAAGGAAGGGAGGGAAGGGGGGGGGGGGGGATAGGGAGAGTTTTCGGTAGCGCCTTAAGGAGGTTGCCTGTCAGAGAAACGATCCCACGGCTCCCAAACTGAAAGGAAGGTGGGGATAGTATTATTCAGAGAGGCTGTGAGGTATTCTAGAGAGCGTATTTCACTAATACGGGAGAGTAGGTCTGACTCAGAGGGAGGAAGAGTCCTCTTCCAGCATTTAGCAACTAAGGTCTTAGCCGCCAAAAAAATGTGCATAGCCAGTTTAAACAACCTCTTGGGTAGAGCCGAGTGCGAGAGGTGCAAAAGATAGACCTGAGGGTTAGGAGGGACCGATACTCCAAAAACATCCGAAAGTAAGCGACTCACTAACTCCCAATATCCCGTGATGAGCGGGCAACACCAAAAAATATGAAACAACGTACCCAAACCCACCCCACATTGCCAGCACTGGGGGGGGACACTGGGATTCAGTCTATTCAATAACTCCGGGGTATGGTACCAACCCATAATCAGTTTGTATTGAGTCTCCTTGTAAGCAGTACATATGGATGCCCTAGAGGCCCTCTCCCATATTATTTTCCACTGAGGAAGGGTAATAGACATATTAAGCGCTTCCTCCCAACGAGACATATACCGGTGGGATACCTGGACATCCCCCATAGGCCGGGTAAGCAATGAGTAAATATCGGAGAGAAGACCCCTCGCCTGAGGTCCACCACGACACAGCCTTTCAAAGCCTGTAGGCAAGGACACCACAAGGGAACCGAGCGTGGAGGACATAAAATGCTGTAGCTGTAAATAATGAAAATGCTCAGACGAGGGGAGATCCCAACGAGACTGCAACTGAGAAAAAGGCAAGAGAGTTCGCGACAAGGGATCAACCACATCTGCCCAGCAAAAAAGGCCTCTAGACCCCCACTCCCCCACCATAAGAGAAGTCCGGCCGGGGGGAAAACTAGGATGATAAAGGAAAGATCGAAGAGGGGAGGAGGGAGACAGTAGTTTAAATTTGACAGAGCAGTAACCCCACACATATCTGGAAAGTGCCATAGGGCCCAGGAGAGGGGAGAGAGAAGGAGCAGAGGCAGGAAGAGTCCAAAGGAGAGCGTTAGGGTGGACAGGCGCTAACCATAGCTTCTCTAGCTCCATCCAACGGCTATAGGCATGATAGGTAGACCACGCCGCTAGATGGCGCAAGTGGGAAGCCCAATAGTACTTTACCACATCCGGGACCGCCAAGCCACCAAACGCCCTCCCGGCCATCATCACGGACATCGGGAGCCGATGTCTTTTCCCATCCCAAATAAATCGAAAAATAGCCGCCTGTAGAGAGCGCAGGGCTGACAGTGGGACCCGAACCGGCAGGGTCTCAAAAAAGTAAAGAAGCTTCGGGAGGATAGTCATTTTCACCGCAGCAATGCGACCAAAAAAAGAGATGTATTGCGAGCGCCATTTTTCCATAAGAGCACGGAGCTCCCGAAAGAGGGGAAGATAGTTGGTGGAATAAAGTGAGGAATAGTTAGAAGAGATCCAGACCCCCAAGTACTTAATAGCAGAGGGAGACCACCGGAAAGAATAGTCAGAGCGTAGAAGAGCAGAAAACGAAGAAGGGAGATTGAGAGGAAGGGCCTCCGACTTAGCAAGGTTAACCTTATAGCCGGAAACCACCCCATAGTCATGCAAAACCTTGTAAAGAGAAGGAAGAGACAGTAGAGGGCAAGAAAGTGTAAGAAGAACATCGTCAGCAAACAGACAAACCTTGAATTCCCTATCATGTAAGGAAATACCAGTAATGTCCGGATCACCTCTGATCATAGCGGCTAAGGGTTCAATACATAGCGCAAAGATCAGGGGGGATAACGGGCAACCCTGACGAGTTCCATTAAATAAAGAAAAAATAGGAGACGGCGAGTGAGGAAGCTTGAGTGAGGCTGTAGGGGAGGAATAGAGACCCCGCAGTGCAGTCAAAAACTTCCCCGAAATCCCAAATTTTTGTAAAGTAGCAAAAAGAAACGGCCACCCCAGCCTATCGAAAGCTTTTTCAGCATCTAAACTAAGAATTAAGGCCTGCTCAGATCTCCGATTGATCAAATCAATCAGGTCCACCACCCTCCTTGTGTTGTCTCCACCTTGGCGACAAGGGATAAATCCAACCTGGTCTTTATGAATGAGAGCCGGGAGGAAGGAGCAAAGTCTAACAGCCAATACCTTAGAAAAAAGCTTAAGGTCAGAGTTAAGGAGGGCAATGGGCCGATAGCTGGAGCAATCGTGAGGATCTTTGCCGGGCTTGGGTATAAGGGTGATAAGGGAGTGTAAGAAAGACTGCGGAATCGCCTCCCCGTCCAGAAAGGAATTGAAGAGAGAAATGAGTTTAGGCACCAGCAGAGTGGAGAATGTCTTATAATACAGATATGGGAAACCATCCGGCCCAGGAGAGCGACCAGTCGGGAGAGATTTAAGGACCTCCAAGACCTCCTCTCCCGTAATAGGGGCATTTAGAACATCCCGGTCGGCACCTGAAAGAGAAGGCAATCCACACCGAGAGAGATAGGTGTCTAAGGTGGCTGCCCTCTCCCCCGGGTCGGACGGCAACTGGGAAGGAAGTGAGTAAAGACCAGTGTAATAGTCAACAAAAAGACGGGAGATATCAGCAGGGTGGTAATGGAGAACCCCATTAGGGTCCTTCAAAGCAGAGGGGGATTGAGCAGCAGCCCGGTCACGTAAACGCCTCGCCAGCATTGTGTGAGCCTTATTGCCTTTCTCGTAGAAGCGTTGCTTGGCATAGAGCAATTGCCTCTCAACTCTATGTAGAGCCAGGTCGCCCAATCGCGCCCGGGCCGCAACCAAGCCCCTCAGTGTTGAAACAGAAGGAGAAGACAGCAAGCAAGCTTCCAGACGAGCAATCTCCAATCGAAGTTCCCGAGAGCGACTCAGAGCATTACGCTTAAGACCAGCGCCCAAAGCAATGCAATGGCCGCGGATCACAGACTTGTGAGCTTCCCAAAGGATAGCCTGCGAGGACACTGAGCCTTCATTAGTGGCAAAGTAGTCAGTAATACACCGCTGAATCGACTCTCGGGAAGGTAACGTTTTAAGGAGGGAGTCATTCAATCTCCAATGACAAGATCTCAGAGAGGAAGGGGAAGAGGAGAAAGAGAGGAGAACTGGACAGTGGTCAGACCAAGAAATAGGATCCAGAGAGGTATCAGAGAGCATGCGCACCATCGGAAGATTCCCAAAAAAAAAGTCAATACGCGTATGCAACTTGTGTGGGTGCGAATAAAAACTAAAAGACGCTCCGTCGGGTGGCCAATCCTCCACAAATCGTAGAGCGAGGAGTTACGGATGAGAGCCGAAAAATTGAGGCAAGACGCAGCTGCGCAGGCACAGGGGGAGCGCCGGTGACTGAATGGCGGTCCAAGGAGGGGGAAAAGATGAGGTTAAAATCTCCACCCACTAACCATGCTGACGGGGGATACCTCTGGAGTTTAGTAAGGACCCTACGCAGAAAAGGAACTTGCGAAGTGTTAGGAGCATAGACATTACAAAGCAAAAGGGAGACCCCGCCCAGGGAACCCTCCAGTATGACATACCTCCCCTTAGGATCAAGAAGAGAGGAAGAGACTTGTAATGGGCAGGACCTAGACACCAAAATAGCTACCCCCGCCCTCTTCCTATCCATGGTAGCCGAGTAACGTTTGAAGGACTTATATAGTTACATAGTTAGTATGGTTGAAAAAAGACATACGTCCATCAAGTCCAACCAGGGGATTGAAGGGAAGGATGTAAGGGGATAAGGGAAAGGGATGTAGTTTTATAATTCTGCATAAGCATTAATGTTATTTTGTTCCAGGAATGTATCTAACCCTGCTTTAAAGCTGTTAATTGTTCCTGCTGTGACCAGTTCCTGAGGTAGACCGTTCCATAAATTCACAGTCCTCACGGTAAAGAAGGCGTGCCGCCCCTTTAGACTAAACCTTTTCTTCTCCAGACGGAGGGAGTGCCCCCTCGTCCTTTGGGGGGGTTTAACCTGGAACAGTTTTTCTCCATATTTTTTGTATGGGCCATTTATATACTTATATACGTTTATCATATCCCCCCTTAAACGTCTCTTCTCAAGACTAAACAATTGTAACTCCTTTAATCGCTCCTCATAGCTAAGATGTTCCATGCCCCATATTAGTTTAGTCGCGCGTCTCTGCACCCTTTCCAACTCCGCAGTGTCCCTTTTATGAACAGGCGACCAAAACTGAACAGCATATTCCAGGTGAGGCCGTACCAATGCTTTATAAAGGGGGAGTATTATGTCCCTGCCCCTCGAGTCCATGCCTCTTTTTATACATGACAATATCCTGCCGGCTTTGGAAGCAGCAGCCTGACATTGCATGCTATTTTGTAGTCTGTGATCTACAAGTACACCCAGATCCTTCTCTACCAGTGACTCTGCCAGTTTAATCCCCCCTAAGACATACGACGCATGCAGGTTATTAGTACCCAGATGCATAACTTTACATTTATCCACATTGAACCTCATTTGCCAAGTGGATGCCCAGACACTTAGTCTATCCAAGTCATCTTGTAACTTATGCACATCCTCTATAGACTGTACTGTGCTACAAAGCTTGGTGTCATCTGCAAAGATAGAAACAGAGCTGTTAATACCATCCTCTATATCATTGATAAATAAATTAAACAGCAGCGGGCCCAGTACTGAACCTTGGGGTACACCACTAATAACCGGGGCCCAATCAGAGTACGAATCATTTACCACCACTCTCTGGGTACGATCTATGAGCCAGTGTTCAATCCAGTTACAAACTAAAGTTTCCAAGCCCAAGGACCTTAACTTACCTGTCAGATGTCTGTGAGGGACAGTATCAAATGCTTTGGCAAAATCCAGAAACACTATATCCACAGCCATTCCTCTGTCAAGGCTTCTACTCACCTCTTCATAAAAGCAAATTAGATTGGTTTGACAACTTCTATCCTTAGTAAACCCATGCTGGCTATCACTTATAATACTATTATCCCCTATGTATTCCTGTATGTAATCCCTTATAAGTCCTTCAAACAATTTACCCACAATGCACGTTAGACTTACCGGTCTATAATTGCCTGGCGAAGACCTAGAGCCCTTCTTGAAGATTGGTACCACATTAGCCTTGCGCCAGTCCCTTGGCACAATACCAGACACCAGAGAATCTCTAAATATCATGAACAAGGGTACAGATATTACTGAACTTACCTCTCTAAGAACTCTTGGGTGTAGTCCATCCGGCCCTGGAGATTTGCTTACATTTACTTTACTTAACTTACCTTGTACCATCTCTACATTAAGCCAGTTCAATACATTATATGATGTGTTACCAGCACTGACCTGACCAATGTCAGCTCCTTCTTCCATAGTATATACAGAACTAAAGAACCCATTCAGTAGCTCCGCCTTCTCTTGATCGCCCGTGACAACCTCCCCATTATCATTATTAAGGGGTCCTACATGCTCTGTCCTTGGTTTTTTTGTATTTATATATCTAAAAAAATATTTAGGATTAGTTTTGCTTTCTTCGGCCACCTGTCTCTCATTTTGAATTTTTGCTGTTTTTATTACATTTTTACAGATTTTATTAAGATCCTTGTACTGTTTAAATGTTATAGCTGACCCATCAGATTTGTATTTTTTGAAGGCTATTTTTTTGTTGTTTATTGCTCTTTTAACCTCATTTGTCAGCCATGTAGGATTTAGTTTTAATCGTTTAAATTTGTTCCCCTTTGGTATATATTTAGCTGTATAGTTATTTAGAGTTGATTTAAAGATGTCCCATTTACCTTCTGTATCAGTATTTGAGAACACCTCCCCCCAGTCTATGTCCTGTAGTGCAGCCCTCAGCCCAGGGAAATTTGCCTTTTTAAAGTTATATGTTTTTGCTTTCCCCGTCTGTCTTTGTTTTCTACATTTTAAGTCAAAAGTAACTATATTGTGGTCACTATTACCAAGGTTTTCCCGCACAGTTACATTACCAACCAGCTCTGCGTTGTTGGAAATGATCAGATCCAACAAGGCATCACTTCTTGTTGGGTCCTCCACAAACTGGGCCATAAAATTATCCTGCAATAAATTTAGGAATTTTCTCCCCTTTGTAGTTTTAGCCAACCCCCGGCCCCAATCTATATCTGGATAGTTAAAATCTCCCATTATTACCACTGTACCTGCCCGGGCGGCCCTCTCTATTTGTTTATACAGCCGACCTTCTATCTCTTCAGTGATATTAGGGGGTCTGTAAATTACACCAAATACTATTTTTTCAGTATTTCCCTCCTTTTGTAATTCTACCCACAGTGATTCCACCTCCTCAGAATCATCACACACTATGGCATCGTTCATACTGACTTTCATACCACTTCTTACATACAGACAGACTCCACCACCTTTTCTGTTCATTCTATCCTTGCGAAACAATGTAAACCCCTGCAGATTAACAGCCCAGTCATGCGAGGAGTCCAGCCATGTCTCAGTGACCCCAACTATATCAATATGTTCCTCCAGTATCAAGGCCTCAAGCTCCCCCATTTTATTTGCTAGGCTTCTGGCATTTGTGAACATACACTTTACATTTCCATTAAGTTTTACACAAATAGTCTCACTAATGGGATTTTCAGAGTTATTGGGGTTAATGTCATTTTTTGAGTTATAAGGGCTAATTGTACTATTTAAGTTATAAGTTAAGACTTATAAGGGATTACATACAGGAATACATAGGGGATAATAGTATTATAAGTGATAGCCAGCATGGGTTTACTAAGGATAGAAGTTGTCAAACCAATCTAATTTGCTTTTATGAAGAGGTGAGTAGAAGCCTTGACAGAGGAATGGCTGTGGATATAGTGTTTCTGGATTTTGCTAAAGCATTTGATACTGTCCCTCATAGACGTCTGACAGGTAAGTTAAGGTCTTTGGGTTTGGAAATTTTAGTTTGTAACTGGATTGAACACTGGCTCATGGATCGTACCCAGAGAGTGGTGGTCAATAATTCGTACTCTGATTGGTTCACGGTTATTAGTGGTGTACCCCAAGGTTCAGTACTGGGACCGCTGTTGTTTAATTTATTTATCAATGATATAGAGGATGGTATTAACAGCTCTGTTTCTATCTTTGCAGATGACACCAAGCTTTGTAGCACGGTACAGTCTATAGAGGATGTGCATAAGTTACAAGATGACTTGGATAGACTAAGTGTCTGGGCATCCACTTGGCAAATGAGGTTCAATGTGGATAAATGTAAAGTTATGCATCTGGGTACTAATAACCTGCATGCGTCATATGTCTTAGGGGGGGATTAAACTGGCAGAGTCACTGGTAGAGAAGGATCTGGGTGTACTTGTAGATCACAGACTACAGAATAGCATGCAATGTCAGGCTGCTGCTTCCAAAGCCAGCAGGATATTGTCATGTATCAAAAGAGGCATGGACTCAAGGGACAGGGACATAATACTCCCCCTTTATAAAGCATTGGTAAGGCCTCACCTGGAGTATGCTGTTCAGTTTTGGTCGCCTGTACATAAAAGGGACACTGTGGAGCTGGAAAGGGTGCAGAGACGCGCAAATAAACTAATATGGGGCATAGAACATCTTAGCTATGAGGAGCGATTAAAGGAGTTACAATTGTTTAGTCTTGAGAAGAGACGTTTAAGGGGGGATATGATAAACGTATATAAGAATATTAATGGCCCATACAAAAAATATGGAGAAAAACTGTTCCAGGTTAAACCCCCCCAAAGGACGAGGGGGCACTCCCTCCGTCTGGAGAAGAAAAACTTTAGTCTCAAGGGGCGACACGCCTTCTTTACCATGAGAACTGTGGACTTATGGAACAGTCTACCTCAGGAACTGGTCACAGCAGGAAAAATTAACAGCTTTAAAACAGGATTAGATACATTCCTGGAACAAAATAACATTAATGCTTATGAAGAAATATAAAATCCCATCCCTTCCCCAATATCGCGCCACACCCCTACCCCTTAATTCCCTGGTTGAACTTGATGGACATATGTCTTTTTTCAAACGTACTAACTATGTTACTATGTTACTATGATGCCGCTGTTGGGGGTGATTTGACTGGTGTTGCTGCATTCCGCACGGAGGGGGTTCTTCGGGTCCAGCCTCCTGTCGTCGATGGTAGCCGAGTCCGTGATGTCCGAAGCCGTCCCGCAGCTGGAGTTACGGCCGCTGGTCCAGAGCCGGTAAGGTCGGGTGAGTACACCACTGTCTCCACTGCTGCGGGTTCAGGGGGGGTGGGGGGGTTGGAGGGTTTGCAATATTTCGTAGATGGGTTGCAAGCGTTGCTGCGCAGTAGCGGGTTGTCTGCGGGTGGGTCGCCGGTACCTGTGTGGGGCGCAGCGACTTTGTCCAAGGGGCTGGTGGATATAGTCGGGGTCCTGGGGTTGCTCGGGCGAGCTCACCCCCGGTGGTGGGGGCGTCGGGATCCGGTGGGGGGGTTCGTTTGGCTGCTTCTGCTCGGGGGGAGGTGTACGTGTGTTTCGAGGGCCCCTTGGGCGCGCACCTTAAGGCTGAGGTGCGGGAAAGGATTTGGAAGCGGGAGTGTGTGGATATTTTTTCGCTACTCCTGCTTGAAAAATTTAATCTGGACAGGGTTAGGCCGGATGAGTCGAAGCGTATGGAGAAGGTTGAGGAGGAGGAGGAGCGCCGGCGGTATCGGCTGATACCGCGGACCTTCTCCAACTGGCTTCAGGCGTTCGCTATTTTGGGCAGCGTTGTGGGAGAAAAGTCGCCGGAGCATTGCTCTGGTCTCTTTTGTTATTTGGACGCTGTTGGGGAGGCGTATTGGGTGTATGGGGGTTCGGCGTGGCTTTGGTACGATGAACAGTTTAGGCAGCGGATGGCGGTGCGCCATGATTTGAGGTGGGACCATAAGGACATAGGGCTGTGGATGCGGCTTATGGCGGCTCCACGCAGTGGGGGTGGCCTGCAGTCCTTTCGGGACAGCGCCGGAGGTGCAGGGCCGGGGTCAGGGTGTTTGCTGGCAATTCAATAAAGGGAATTGCAAGTTCGGAGCAGAGTGCCGTTTTAAGCACGAATGCTCCGGGTGCGGAGTGGGTGGCCACGGGCTGTCGCGCTGTTTCCGGCGAGGTAAAGGCAAATTGGGGGAGGTTGATGCGAAGAGGGGCGACCCCGGTGCAGGTGGCAAGGATGGAGCCTTTCCTCGCCAAGTACCCAAATAGGGCGGCGGCGGAATTTTTGAGGGCGGGGTTTACGGACGGATTCCGTATCACCTTTGAGGGGGTTCTGGATGGGAATGGGGAGGTTAGGAATTTGGTCTCGGCTCTTGTCCGGCCAGATTTGGTGGAGGAGAAACTGATGAAAGAGGTGTCTTTGGGTCGGATGGCTGGTCCTTTTGACTCGCCTCCGTTGGTGGGCCTAATAAGTTCCGCCTGTTTCACCACCTTTCACATCCTTCTGGAGGGTCGGTGAATGACGGCATTGACCCAGCTATCTGTGCTGTGACTTATACTTCTTTTGATGCGGCATTGGCGTGGGTCCGGAGGTACGGCCAGGGGGCCTTGTTGGCCAAGACGGACATTGAGGCCGCTTTTCGTCTGTTGCCGGTACACCCGGACAGTTTTGCGTTATTGGGGTGCTGTTTGGGAGGGCGTTTTTTTGTAGACATGTGTTTGCCCATGGGCTGCTCAGTTTCATGTGCGTTTTTTGAGCAGTTTAGCTCCTTTTTGGAGTGGGTGGTGCGGGTAGAGTCGGGTTTGGATTCGGTTTTGCACTACCTTGATGACTTCCTGATTTTGGGCCCGGCGGGGTCTAGGGTGTGTGCTATTTTACTACAGGAAATGGAGAGGGTGTCGGGCTGGTTTGGCGTTCCGTTGGCGCCTGACAAGACTGAGGGCCCGTCTACGTCGGTGAAGTTTTTGGGCATAGTGATCGACACTGTGGCCATGAAGTGCCGGCTGCCAGAAGATAAGCTGGGCGATCTGAGGGAGGAGGTGGCGAGGGCGTGTCGGGTTCGGAAGCTGCAGCTGCGGGAGGTCCAGTCTTTGCTGGGGCGTCTCAATTTTGTGTGCCGGATCATGCCTATGGGGAGGGTTTTTTGCAGACGTCTCGCGGCGGTCACGGTGGGTGTTTCTCGGCCTAATCACTATGTGCGGTTGCCGGTGGGGTTGCGTGAGGACCTGAGGGTGTGGCAGGATTTTTTGGGTCGGTATAATGGGCGCTCTGTGGTGATGGGGAGGCCGGTATCGAGCGTTAACCTGGATCTGTATACCTATGCGGCTGGGGCCTGCGGGTTTGGGGCTTACCTTCAGGGTCAGTGGTGTGTGGAGGTATGACGGGAGACTGGGCTGACTAGGAACCTTGCATTCCTGGAATTGTTCCCGATCGTGGTTGCAGTGTTTGTATGGGGGGAGCTGTTTCGCAATAGGAATGTGTGCTTCCATTGTGACAACCTGGGGGTGGTTTTGGCAACCATTGTGACAACCAGACGGCGAGTCCTCCGCCAGTGGTCACGTTGCTGAGGCGATTAGTGTTGAGGGTGCTAGAGCTTAATTCTCAGGTGGTGGCGTTGCATGTGCCAGGGGTGGATAATTCGGTGGCTGACGCTCTCTCTCGCTTACAGTGGGACCGTTTCCGGGAACTGGCGCCGGAGGCCGAGGTGACCGGCCTTCCGTGTCCGGAATGGCTGTGGCATCTGGTTTAGAGTTGGCGCTCGCTTTAGTCTGTCGGTCAGTAAGCCAGGCTACTTGGGCTTCTTATCGACGCTGGTGGTCGGACTGGGAGACGCTACTGGGACAGTTGTCGTTTATGGGCGCCCCTGCAGATTGGGAGGCGGCCCTATTGTATTATGTTGGTAGGCCGTTTTGCGAGGACGTGTCTCCGGCGGGGATTGGCCGTCGGATGTCGTCTTTTGCGTTTTGGTTCAAAGTTCGTGGTTTGCCGGACGTCTCTAAGTCGTTTTTGGTGCGTTAGGCACTGCGGGGGTTTCGGAGGGGGGCGGTGTCCAGGGATTCGAGGCGTCCGGTGACTTTTCCGCTTTTGTGTCGGTTGGGGACGGCGTTGGATGGGATTTCTATTTCGGATTACGAGCGTTGTTTGTTTTGATTGGCGTTTGTTTTGGTGTTTTTTGGGGCATTTCGGATGTTAGTTTGGAAGGTGGGGTTTTGCGTTCTTTGCTGCGCCCTTCCAAAACGGATCAGGAGGGTCGTGGGGTTACTGTGCGTTTGGCGGCCTTACGGGGCTCGGCTATGTGTCCGGCTTTTTGCTATGCGGCTTTTTTGGAGGTGAGGGTGGGGGTTGTGGGTCCTTTATTGGTACACGCAGACGGGAGTTTTTTATTGCGTTTTCAATTCGTGTTTTTTTTTTGGAAGTGTTTGGCGGTGGTGGGTTGTGTGGCACGGGATTATAGCTTGCATGCGTTCCGCATTGGGGCGGCTACCGAGGCGTCTCGTTGGGGCTTGGGACCCGAGATCATTAGGCGGATTGGGAAGTGGGAGTCAGAGAGGTTTCAGTTGTATGTTCGTCCTCATTTGCTGTGATTGTTGTGTGTTGGGGGAGTGCGGTTTGTATTTTGTTATTGTTTTTTGTCTTTCAGGTGGCGGCCCGGGACTTGTGCGGATTATCGGCCACTCCTATGTGGTGAGGGGTGGGGTGCGGGCTGGTGTCCGTCCAGCGGGCCGGCAGTTGGGCTTGACGAGTTCGACAGGTCAGGTCCACTGGTTGGGGAAGAGCGGAATGCGGAATTGTTGGCCAGGGTTCAGTTTTTTGTACACTTGGACAGAGCCCCCAACGACCTTGTCATACACCTAGGAGGGAATGATTTGGGTGTGAGGAGATCCCGGGATCTGACCTGGGACATCAAGCTGGACTTGATGCGATTGTGGTCGTCCTTTCCAGGCCTGATCATCGTGTGGTCTGAAATGGTGGCCAGGAGGAAATGGAGGCAGGCCAGGTCTGTGGTTGCCATTAATAGAGCACGGATTAAACTCAATAAGGTGGTGGGCAAATTTGTGGCCCGTAATGGGGGCCTGGTGGTGCGTCATAGAGAATTGGAGGGGAGCTCTTCGGAGTTCTTGGATGATGATGGCGTTCATCTGAATATTTTTGGTATGGATCTGTGGATCTTGGAGATTCGGGAGGTGGTGGAGCGAGCACTTAGTCTGTGGTGGAACGGGGACAAGTGAGGAGTCACTTGTCGCCATTGTGGCGGTGGCAGGAGAGAGACCTGGAGGTACAAGTGGATGGCATGGAGGTGATGGAATACAGTGTGGAGGTGGGCTGGGAGCGGTCCCAGCCCGATGGAAAATTCTGCAAGGGAACATGGGTTCCCAGGATTGTTGGGGGGGCCTCACAAAATGGTTCTCCTGTGCAGGCGCTAACGGCTAGGAGCAAGTGAGGCCCCATTCTAGCTTGGGCTCGGTAACAGTGCCTTCAGGTCCTCCTCCTGTGTTAGGGACATGTTAATTGGTTAACTTATGTTAAGAATGTTTTATTCAGGGCGTGACTGGACTCGCTAGAGAGAGGAAGCATGGTGTGAGAGCTCCCGCCGGACTGGACTGAAAACGGGCTAATGTGAAGGTTATGGGTGGTAGATCTCTTGCCAAACGGAAGAAGAAGCAACCTGCACCCACTGTGCCTCCTCTGAGCGGTATCGCCCGCTATTTCGCATCTCAGCCATCCGATCGGACCGACCAACCTGTGGTGCGGCCTTCAGACGCCATTCCCCAACAACAGCAGTGCGAGGCGGGGAGAAGGAGTGAGCAGGCGCTCCAAGCGGCGTCTGCAGCAAGTGACCCCGCTGACAGTGCAGCTCACACGGCCTGCAGACAGAGAGAGACCGGCGACAATACACAGGACTCTGCTCCGGGCTTTGACAACGCGTCGTGCGCGATACTGGAAGTAAGTGCCGCCGCCTCCCTCCAGCACCAGTGCTCGGCTACCTCACGGCCTCCACTGCTGCCATCTCCTGCTGCGCCACAGCGTCCGGCACAGACCTGTGCCGTCCAGCACCCGGTCACCTACTGGTGCGGAACTGCACTTAACTTAGAGACTCCTTCCCCACTTACCTCCACATCCCTACCTGAGTGCTTATCTGCCTCTGTCAGACCACCAATGCCCGGGCATCAACCCGCTAAGAAGCTAGGCCCTGCCATACAGCCTATATCCACCAACCTCTATGTGACACAGATAGGGATGGGATCCTCACAGTCTACTGATGACAACCCAGTAGGGCAGTCTGCAATACCTGCCTCCCCGGCTCCTGACCACAGCTTGATGCCACAACCTGAACATCAGGTACTTCCTGCACCTGAATTTCGCCAGGGCTTGCAGCCTGAGTCCCCAACTCTCAATAATACATCACCCGACACAATAGCCTCCTCCATGGCTGCCGGTCCTGCCGCAATGAATCCACAGGCTGCTGGCCCCTCGCCATCCTTGCCGTCTCCTGCCACTGGCCAACACGTTTCACGTGAGATCCAGTATACGAATCCTGCATCTATGACACCTTTATTACCTACCTGCCAGGACTCGGGGAATGCCCAGCAGTCACAAGATGGCTATTGGAGGCTGGTTGAGAAACGACATAAATCGCAAGGGACTTTACGTACACCACCTGTACGCGGAGCGGCTGCGCCACCCCAGCTACCTGTGCTCCCAGAAAAGGTTCCTGGCCCTCCGGCATGCGACATAACTGACTGGGCCAATGAAATGTACTCTGATGGCTCCAACTCTGATAGAGACTCTCAAGACTCATCTGTGGATAGTGACGCCCCTGAGTACTGGGGTAAAAGTCCCCCTGCAAAGAAAAAATTATTCAAGACCCTGATGAAAGTGAGACATAATAAACGCCGTTCCCGTGACCATTCATCCTCTGAGGACTCTCATACTCCAACGGAGGATGCCCCTCATAGGTCTGCACCCTCTAGACAGCAGATGCCAGCCATAACTGCCACGCTTCAGTCACATGTTCCGCCTCCTACCTTTCCACTTACTCCTGAGATGGCGCTCTCGACATTGCAGGGACACCCTGAATTGCAAGCACTCTTGACCCTGATCCCCACTAAAGCTGACTTGGCAACGCTGGCGACCGATCTCAAACTTGCTTGGAACCGTGACCTGGAACCCGTTAAGGCTGAGGTGTCTAACTTACATAAGAAGGTCCAGAGACTGGAGGATTTTTGCTCTACTACTACAACCCACCTCCAGAAACTACAGGAAGCCACAGAGAAATTGACATTACAGCAAATCCACACAATTGATCACTTGGACGATCTTGATAATAGGAATCGGCGCAATAATCTTAGGATCAAGGGCCTTCCGGAAACAGTTCTTCCTCAGAACTTGCCAGATACATTGCATCTCTTTAATGAACTACTAAAGAAACCGCCGTATTCGAACATAGAACTGGATCGTGCTCACAGGGCTCTCAGAGCGAAACATCCTGATCCGAAAAAGCCCCGTGATGTTGTCTGCAGAGTGCATCATTTTCTCCAGAAAGAGGCAATCCTGAGAGGTGCTAGACAGGTTAAAAACCTTTCCTATAATGGTTCCCCTATACAGATATACCCAGATCTTTCTCTACGGACCCTCCGTTTGAGAGCCTCCTTGAAACCGTTGCTGACTCTGTTACAAAATGCTAAAATTGTTTACAGATGGGGCTTCCCCTTCTCTCTGAATGCAAAGTATGGATCCAATATCTCTACGCTCAAGAGACCGGAAGATTTGCCTGCCTTCCTTGAAGCCTTCCGTATCCCCCATGTCAGTCTGCCTGAGTGGGAAGCCTTGTTCTTATCTCCCCTTCCTGCTGCACCGCAAAACCGTCCTGATCGATCTCCGAGAGACCGTCCATCCGAGGTCACCACAAGTGTCCCGCTGCAGCAAAGATCGAAACGTAAAACCTGAGCTGCCTATCTGAGATATTAGTGTATTACCTCATATGTAGTTTAACACTGTCAAATGTGGTTGCATTATGTCACCGCAGATAGATTACTGATATTTCTTGTCTTTTATAGCTTGTCCTCATATGGTCACTGTTTCCTGGCCTGTTAGTCTTATATTCTTTACTTGTTTATTTTATGTCTCCTTTGCTCCCATGGTACCCACTCTTCCTAAATATAATTTACTACCTGCACACATAATGCCCATAACCTACCAACTACCATTGTTCCCCTAATTTAGTTGCTACTGTTGTCACACTTAGCCCGTTTCATACTCGCCTCATCCCCTTAAGCGGGGATGAAGCTCTGACCTGTTACTCATAAGTCCAACCCAGGACCACTAAATGCTGTCCTTTCTGGCTTGTCTATCACGTTACCCCACTAGTATGTACATCGGACTGGTTCCGTTGGTACCTCTGACCCTTATGGTCTATTCCTTTAGTCCCTTTGCTTCTGTGTCTGTGCAGAAGCTTCTCTTCCCTTGCTTTCCTCCCTTTTCCCTTCCTCCCCACTTACTTGTGCTCTCTTCTATACGCAGACTTGAATCCTCGGACACTTGCCTGACTGATGGGCTGGACCCTCCACCTGTCTACCAACGGTGTGGTGAATATTGGCATTTACACATTACATCTGATGGCGGTTGACCTTCACATTACTACCCTTAATGTCAAGGGTTTCAACACCCCCGAAAAGCGTGCCCAGACGTTGTTCTCCATTCATAAGCAAAGATCCCATATCATAGCTCTACAGGAAACACATTTTAAAAAAGGTCACCTCCCTACCATACCAACCAGGCACTACGATAAATGGATACATAGTGTTAACCCTGATTCCAGGACTAAGGGTGTATCCATAGTTTTTCACAGGACGCTTCCCATTACGATCCAGACCTCCCTAGTTGACACAGACGCTCGATTTGTCTTCGCCAATTGCCTCCTTGCGGGACGTAATCTGACGGTGGCCTCTATATACGCTCCGAACCATAACCAAATTCAGTTCTTACTGAAGACTTTGGAGAGACTCTCCTCCTTTGCCAGGGGTCAGATTCTCCTGTGTGGAGACTTTAACACACCTCTATTCCCTCAGGTGGACACCTGTTACGCCGAGCGCTCCGGGTCCCCGCTCCTCCCCGGAGCGCTCGCTACACTCCTCTCACTGCAGCGCTCCGGTCGGTTCCACGGACCCGGGGCGCTGCGATACCGCCTCTGGCCGGGATGCGATTCGCGATGCGGGTAGCGCCCGCTCGCGATGCGCACCCCGGCTCCCGTACCTGACTCGCTCTCCGTCAGTTCTGTCCCGGCGCGCGCGGCCCCGCTCCCTAGGGCGCGCGCGCGCCGGGTCTTTGCGATTTAAAGGGCCACTGCGCCGCTGATTGGCGCAGTGGTTCCAATTAGTGTTTACACCTGTGCACTTCCCTATATCTCCTCACTTCCCCTTCACTCCCTCGCCGGATCTTGTTGCCTTAGTGCCAGTGAAAGCGTTTCCTTGTGTGTTCCTAGCCTGTGTTCCAGACCTCCTGCCGTTGCCCCTGACTACGATCCTTGCTGCCTGCCCCGACCTTCTGCTACGTCCGACCTTGCTTCTGTCTACTCCCTTGTACCGCGCCTATCTTCAGCAGCCAGAGAGGTTGAGCCGTTGCTAGGGGATACGACCTGGTCACTACCGCCGCAGCAAGACCATCCCGCTTTGCGGCGGGCTCTGGTGAAAACCAGTAGTGACTTAGAACCGATCCTCTAGCACGGTCCACGCCAATCCCTCTCTGGCACAGAGGATCCACTACCTGCCAGCCGGCATCGTGACAGTAGATCCGGCCATGGATTCCGCTGAAGTTCCTCTGCCAGTTGTCGCTGACCTCACCACGGTGGTCGCCCAGCAGTCACAACAGATTGCGCAACAAGGCCAACAGCTGTCTCAACTGACTGTTATGCTACAACAGTTACTACCACAGCTCCAGCAACCATCTCCTCCGCCAGCTCCTGTACCTCCTCCGCAGCGAGTGGCCGCTTCTGGACTACGACTATCCTTGCCGGATAAATTTGATGGGGACTCTAAGCTTTGCCGTGGCTTCCTTTCCCAATGTTCATTACACTTGGAGATGATGTCGGACCAGTTCCCCACTGAAAGGTCTAAGGTGGCTTTCGTAGTCAGCCTGCTGTCTGGAAAAGCCCTGGCTTGGGCCACACCGCTCTGGGACCGCAATGACCCCGTCACTGCCTCTGTACACTCCTTCTTCTCGGAAATTCGAAGTGTCTTTGAGGAACCTGCCCGAGCCTCTTCTGCTGAGACTGCCCTGTTGAACCTGGTCCAGGGTAATTCTTCCGTTGGCGAGTATGCCGTACAATTCCGTACTCTTGCTTCTGAATTATCCTGGAACAATGAGGCCCTCTGCGCGACCTTTAAAAAAGGCCTATCCAGCAACATTAAAGATGTTCTGGCCGCACGAGAAATGCCTGCTAATCTTCATGAACTTATTCACCTAGCCACTCGCATTGACATGCGTTTTTCCGAAAGGCGTCAGGAGCTCCGCCAAGATATGGACTCTGTTCGCACGAGGCGTTTCTTCTCCTCGGCTCCTCTCTCCTCTGGTTCCCTGCAATCTGTTCCTGTGCCTCCCGCCGTGGAGGCTATGCAGGTCGACCGGTCTCGCCTGACATCTCAAGAGAGGACACGACGCCGCATGGAGAACCTCTGCCTGTACTGTGCTAGTACCGAACACTTCCTGAGGGATTGTCCTATCCGCCCTCCCCGCCTGGAAAGACGTACCCTGACTCCGCACAAAGGTGAGACAATCCTTGATGTCCACTCTGCTTCTCCACGTCTTACTGTGCCTGTGCGGATGTCTGCCTCTGCCTTCTCCTTCTCTTCTGTGGCCTTCTTAGACTCTGGATCTGCAGGAAATTTTATTTTGGCCTCTCTCGTCAACAGGTTCAACATCCCAGTGACCAGTCTCACCAGACCCCTTTACATCAATTGTATAAACAATGAAAGATTGGACTGTTCCATACGTTTCCGCACGGAGCCCCTTCAAATGAGCATCGGATCTCATCACGAGAGGATTGAACTTTTGGTCCTCCCCAATTGCACCTCGGAAATTCTCCTTGGACTTCCCTGGCTTCAACTTCATTCCCCAACCCTGGATTGGTCCACTGGGGAGATCAAGAGTTGGGGGCCCTCTTGTTCCAAGGACTGTCTAAAACCGGTTCCCAGTAACCCTTGCCGTAACTCTGTGCTTCCTCCAGTAACCGGTCTCCCTAAGGCCTATATGGACTTCGCGGATGTTTTCTGCAAAAAACAAGCGGAGACTCTACCTCCTCACAGGCCTTATGATTGTCCTATCGACCTCCTCCCGGGCACTACTCCACCCCGGGGCAGAATTTATCCTCTCTCTGCCCCAGAGACTCTTGCCATGTCTGAATACGTCCAGGAGAATCTAAAAAAGGGCTTTATCCGTAAATCCTCCTCTCCTGCCGGAGCCGGATTTTTCTTTGTGTCCAAAAAAGATGGCTCTCTACGTCCTTGCATTGACTACCGCGGACTTAATAAAATCACGGTTAAGAACCGCTACCCCTTACCCCTCATCTCTGAACTCTTTGATCGCCTCCAAGGTGCCCACATCTTTACTAAATTGGACTTAAGAGGCGCCTATAACCTCATCCGCATCAGAGAGGGGGATGAGTGGAAAACAGCATTTAACACCAGAGATGGACACTTTGAGTATCTGGTCATGCCCTTTGGCCTGTGCAACGCCCCTGCTGTCTTCCAAGACTTTGTTAATGAAATTTTTCGTGATCTGTTATACTCCTGTGTTGTTGTATATCTTGATGATATCCTAATTTTTTCGGCCAATCTAGAAGAACACCGCCAGCATGTCCGTATGGTTCTTCAGAGACTTCGTGACAATCAACTCTATGCTAAAATTGAGAAATGTCTGTTTGAATGCCAATCTCTTCCTTTTCTAGGATACTTGGTCTCTGGCCAGGGACTACAAATGGATCCAGATAAACTCTCTGCCGTCTTAGATTGGCCACGCCCCTCCGGACTCCGTGCCATCCAACGTTTTTTGGGGTTCGCCAATTATTACAGGCAATTTATTCCACATTTTTCTACCATTGTGGCTCCTATTGTGGCTTTAACCAAAAAAAATGCCGATCCCAAGTCTTGGCCTCCTCAAGCGGAAGACGCCTTTAAACGACTCAAGTCCGCCTTCTCTTCGGCTCCCGTGCTCTCCAGACCTGACCCATCTAAACCCTTCCTATTGGAGGTTGATGCCTCCTCAGTGGGAGCTGGAGCTGTCCTTCTACAAAAAAACTCTTCCGGGCATGCTGTTACTTGTGGGTTTTTTTCTAGGACCTTCTCTCCGGCGGAGAGGAACTACTCCATCGGGGATCGAGAGCTTCTAGCCATTAAATTAGCACTTGAGGAATGGAGGCATCTGCTGGAGGGATCAAGATTTCCAGTTATTATTTACACCGATCACAAGAACCTCTCATACCTCGAGTCTGCCCAACGGCTGAATCCTCGTCAGGCCAGGTGGTCTCTGTTCTTTGCCCGATTTAATTTTGAAATTCACTTTCGGCCTGCTGATAAGAACATTAGGGCCGATGCTCTCTCTCGTTCCTCAGATGCTTCTGAAATTGAACTCTCTCCTCAACACATCATTCCTCCTGACTGCCTGATTTCCACTTCTCCAGCCTCCATCAGGCAAACTCCACCAGGAAAGACCTTTGTTTCTCCACGCCAACGCCTCGGAATCCTCAAATGGGGTCACTCCTCCCATCTCGCAGGTCATGCGGGCATCAAGAAATCTGTGCAACTCATCTCTCGCTTCTATTGGTGGCCGACTCTAGAGACTGATGTGGTGGACTTTGTGCGAGCCTGCACTATCTGTGCCCGGGATAAGACTCCTCGCCAGAAGCCCGCTGGTTTTCTTCTTCCTCTGCCTGTTCCCGAACAACCTTGGTCTCTGATTGGTATGGATTTTATTACTGACTTACCCCCATCCCATGGCAACACTGTTATTTGGGTGGTCGTTGATCGATTCTCCAAAATGGCCCATTTCATCCCTCTTCCTGGTCTTCCTTCAGCGCCTCAGTTGGCTAAACAATTTTTTGTACACATTTTTCGTCTTCACGGGTTGCCTACGCAGATCGTCTCGGATAGAGGCGTCCAATTTGTGTCTAAATTCTGGAGGGCTCTCTGTAAACAACTCAAGATTAAATTAAATTTTTCTTCTGCATACCATCCTCAATCCAATGGACAAGTAGAAAGAATTAACCAGATCTTGGGTGACTATTTACGACATTTTGTTTCCTCCCGCCAGGATGACTGGGCAGATCTTCTACCTTGGGCCGAATTCTCGTATAATTTCAGAATCTCTGAATCTTCCTCCAAATCCCCGTTTTTCGTGGTGTACGGCCGTCACCCTCTTCCCCCCCTCCCTACCCCCTTGCCCTCTGGTCTGCCCGCTGTGGATGAAATTTCTCGTGATCTCTCCATCATATGGAGAGAGACCCAAAATTCTCTCTTACAGGCTTCTTCACGCATGAAGAGATTCGCGGATAAGAAAAGAAGAGCTCCTCCCATTTTTTCCCCTGGAGACAAGGTATGGCTCTCCGCCAAATATGTCCGCTTCCGTGTCCCTAGCTATAAGTTGGGACCACGCTATCTTGGTCCTTTCAAGATTTTGCGCCAGATTAATCCTGTCTCTTACAAACTTCTTCTTCCTCCTTCTCTTCGTATTCCTAATGCCTTTCATGTTTCTCTTCTTAAACCACTTATCATTAACCGTTTCTCTCCCAAATCTGTTCCCCCCACTCCTGTCTCCGGCTCCTCGGACATCTTCTCCGTCAAAGAAATTTTAGCATCTAAAAAGGTCAGAGGGAAAACCTTCTTTTTAGTGGATTGGGAGGGTTGTGGTCCAGAAGAGAGGTCCTGGGAACCTGAGGACAATATCCTGGACAAAAGTCTGGTCCTCAGGTTCTCAGGCTCCAAGAAGAGGGGGAGACCCAAGGGGGGGGGTACTGTTACGCCGAGCGCTCCGGGTCCCCGCTCCTCCCCGGAGCGCTCGCTACACTCCTCTCACTGCAGCGCTCCGGTCGGTTCCACGGACCCGGGGCGCTGCGATACCGCCTCTGGCCGGGATGCGATTCGCGATGCGGGTAGCGCCCGCTCGCGATGCGCACCCCGGCTCCCGTACCTGACTCGCTCTCCGTCAGTTCTGTCCCGGCGCGCGCGGCCCCGCTCCCTAGGGCGCGCGCGCGCCGGGTCTTTGCGATTTAAAGGGCCACTGCGCCGCTGATTGGCGCAGTGGTTCCAATTAGTGTTTACACCTGTGCACTTCCCTATATCTCCTCACTTCCCCTTCACTCCCTCGCCGGATCTTGTTGCCTTAGTGCCAGTGAAAGCGTTTCCTTGTGTGTTCCTAGCCTGTGTTCCAGACCTCCTGCCGTTGCCCCTGACTACGATCCTTGCTGCCTGCCCCGACCTTCTGCTACGTCCGACCTTGCTTCTGTCTACTCCCTTGTACCGCGCCTATCTTCAGCAGCCAGAGAGGTTGAGCCGTTGCTAGGGGATACGACCTGGTCACTACCGCCGCAGCAAGACCATCCCGCTTTGCGGCGGGCTCTGGTGAAAACCAGTAGTGACTTAGAACCGATCCTCTAGCACGGTCCACGCCAATCCCTCTCTGGCACAGAGGATCCACTACCTGCCAGCCGGCATCGTGACAACACCTCATCAGGACACTCATACATCTCTCATAGTAAACTCAGGGCCCTTAGGCATAAGCTACATCTATTACAGTTAATTGATACCTGGAGAGCCTTCCATCCACAAGGACGAGATTATACCTTCTTCTCACACCCTAGACAAACATACAGTAGAATAGACTACATTCTCTGTTCACACTCCCTCCTCCCCTCTTTTACTTCTGTTACGATTGGTGTTGTCTCTATGTCTGATCATGCCCCAGTTCAGGGTACATTTACGCTTCCGACCTTGGTCAAGCCACATGCCTCTTGGAAGCTTAATGAAGTGGGATCCGTCGTCACCGCTAATCAAGTGGGAAACATTGAAATGTGTCTTGAGGGGAGTTTTGATGAGGCATGGGGCTTGGCTGAAAAGGGAAGCCTCAGCTAAGCTGATGACATTATACCGAGAGCTGCACATCCTAGAGACACGGCACAAACAACACCAACAGGACTCAACTTACCGTGAACTTATCAGAGTCAGGAGTGATCTGTTAGAGACGCTCAACAAAAAACACTGCCACTATAGACAACTAACGGGTAGACTGTTCTACGAGTGGAGTAATAAATCGGGGAAGATGCTGGCGAGGGCCCTTAGGGCGACACGCTCGACCCTCTATGTCCCCTCCATTCGCACTCGATCAGGCACCCCTTCTTCCCTCACGCCGGAAATACTGGAAACTTTTCAGAAATATTATACAGACCTATATAACCTCCCTTAACCTACCGCTCTCTCCTCTCACACTGACACTCAACCCTCCTTACAGAATTACTTACATGAAACGGCATTGCCCATCCTAACTGCTGAATCTATCTCGGACTTGGAGGCTCAGTTCACCCCTGAAGAACTCCACCTGGCGATATCGGCCCTACCTGCTGGTAAAAGTCCGGGACCAGATGGCTATACTGCCAAGTTCTATAAGACCCTCAGGGATGACCTGTCCTCCACACTCCTGCTGACTTTTAATGCTATCTCATCTTCCTCCTCAATCCCCCAGGCCTTCCTTGACGCATATATCACAGTCATTCCAAAAGATGGGAGGGACCCCCTGCAGTGCTCTAACTACCGACCAATATCTCTCCTTAACACTGACACAAAATTATTCGCGAAATTAATAGCAAATAGATTGGCACCCTACATGAGCTCCCTCATCCACCCGGATCAGGTGGGCTTCGTCTGCGGAAGGGAGGCAAGAGATAATACTCTATGAGCATTCTCTGCAGTGCATTGTGCTCGATTACACGCTTCTCCCCTATTCTTGCTCTCTCTGGACGCGGAGAAGGCCTTTGACTGGGTGGACTGGGAATTTTTGGGATCGACTCTGAGACAAATAGGTTTGGGCCCCCATATGTTTGCCAGAATCATGGCGCTGTATTCCTCACCCCAGGCTAGAATCAGAATCAATGGACAGCTGTCGGCTCCCTTTAGCATTCGCAACGGTACGAGGCAAGGCTGCCCATTATCACCTATCCTTTATGTCCTATGCATGGAGTACTTGCTCAATGCAATACGCTCGAATCCAGATATAAGAGGCCTCTCCTCTCCCTCGTGCAGTTGCAAATGCTCAGCGTTCGCTGACGATGTCCTTCTATTTCTCTCCTCCCCGCTCACTACCCTCCCTTCCCTCCTCTCCACCATAGCACAATATTCGGCTTATAGTAACTATAAACTGAACCCATCCAAAAGCGAAGCTTTGAATATCACACTGCCCTCCCAAATGATCACTCACATTTCTTTCACTTACCCTTTTAAATGGCAGAGGTCATCACTGAAATATCTTGGGATCCTAGTCCCTAGTGATCTGGCTAGCACTTTTCAATTAAATTTTCCCCCATTGTTCCACACCCTGAGAACTGACTTGTCGAAATGGGACAATAAAAACTTCTCATGGATTGGCAGGGTAAATATTTTTTAAATGAACATCCTACCCCGCTTACTCTATCTCTTTGCCTGTATCCCCTGTCATATCCCCCGTTCTTTCTTTAAGGACCTCTCTGCAATGCAGTCTCACTTTGTTTGGAGTAAGAAACATCCCCGCTTGGCAGGGAAGGTGCTTTATAGACGCAAGAGGGAGGGTGGCCTCGCACTGCTAGACTGCCTATCGTATTACAAGGCGATCATATTAGCCAGAATACTAGACTGCTACCACAGTCAGACTGCTAAGCAATGGGTTGTCTTTGAAAGAAATCTCTGTGGTGTGGATGCTAGGTCTACCTTGTGGACCAAAAGACTGCCCGCCCCCTTGCACCCACCTGACCATTTACCCCCGGTAACACATTCAATACTGCGAGCACATCAGTCCTACCTGAAAAATACATCTCACTATTTCCCGGATGGCCCCCTTATGCCCCTGTTTGGCAATGTGCTCTTCCCTCCAGCGCAGACTTCTGCCACTTTCTTAACGCGTAAAAAGTCTGATTATGTCCTATTCTCTTCCTTACTGCAACCCACAGGCTTGAAATCCCTCTACGACCTTTTGGGTGGAACTCAGCCTTCAACTATACATAGGTTCCAATATAGTTAACTTCTACACTTCTATAACACCAACAAAGCCGCACTCCGTCTTCATAGACAACTGACCCCCTTTGAAACCCTTTGTGCGGCCTCCGCTCCTGTCCCCCATGCAATTGGAACTCTCTATGCCCTGATCATAGGGGGACGCTCTGAAATTCCCCTGCCCTATCGAGTGGCATGGGAAAGGGAACTACAATGTTCTATTCCTGACAATGACTGGTCTCGTGCCCTGCTACATTGTCACAAATCTAGTATCTCATGCAAGGCACAAGAAACTAACTATAAAATCATCACGAGATGGTACAGAGTGCCGTCTCTTTTGGCGCAGATGTTCCCACAGGCTTCTGATGCATGTTGGAGGTGCGAACGCTCAAATGGGACAATGTCCCATATCTGGGTGACATGCCCGACATTGAATACGTTTTGGACACAAGTTTTATCTACCGTAAATAGGCTGACGACCCTTTCCATCGATAAGGACCCACGACCTATCCTCCTGTCCATATTCCCTAACACATGCCCCCGTCTGTCAGCCACTTTAGCACACTATTTACTTATCTCGGCTAGAGCTGTGATCCCTCGCCTTTGGAAATCTCCACTACCCCCGACCTACTCCTCATGGCTGAGGGAAGTTACCTATACTTGTAGGATGGAAGAACTCCGGGCAGACTCTACCCGACAGTTCGATAAATACCATGCTGTTTGGTCGCCTTGGCTATCCTATGTTGCCTTTCAGGAGTTCACTGATGATAACCTGGATCTGTCACCACGCACGCTCATCCCCCTCTGTCCAACTCCGCAATAGCTCACCCACAGTTGCTGTTTACTGCTTAGACAGGTGGAGAGGTTCAGTCCGAACAGGTAAGACTCTCTGCCATATTACACTAAGTCTGCTGCATCCTATCTCCCCCTCTTCGATTCTTCTACACCCCCCCCTCCTTCCTCTATCCCCCTGTATCTTTTCCTCTCTCTCCCTCCTCTCCTATCTTCCAGTTCCCTCTACCGATGTTGTGTTTCCTTTGTCTGTCCTGGTTCTCTGCTTCACCACTGGCGATGTTTGAATTTTCGCTAAAGTTATCGAATTTATACGTAGTTCTGAATCCTGTTAGCTACTCACAACCTCTGTTCTCTGGAGTTCATTTATGATGTGAGGCTCGGACTGCTGTAATGTTTAACTTCGCTGAGTGACTCCTTGTTTACTTGAGCCATGTGGGCTTTGTTGCCTGACCAGTGTAGACACTTCTCATGTTGTAATTTTCATTTTACCTTGTATGTTGAAAACCTTAATAAAACTTTACTTTGAAAAAAAAAAAAAAAATGTTTTATTCAATGTTATGTATGATGTTCATACAAGGTTGCCTTACAATGTTTTATTGTTATTTATTGTTTGATATTTAATAAAGGGGCTGCTGTGGCCTTGTTACCACCAACACTGTGTCTGTCATGTTTAAGGTAAGGGATTCCTCGTTACAAAGGGGGCTTTTGGGGGTTGGTGGATGGTAGGTTTTAGCAGCTATAATATCCCCAAGTCAAGGGTCCAGGCTGTAAAATAGAAGAACACCGGAGCAGCCAGATACACTGACTCTAAGGCTGAGCCTCATACTTCTACCGAAACTGCAGAGTTATAGGGGAACTGTAAAAATGAGAGTACTACAACCCCCAGTGTGGTCAGTCTGTGCCCCCCTAAGGGTCAGGGTTGGAGGAGGCACAGGTTGAAAAGACACACTACATTGGGAGTTGTAGTACTGTAGTTGTTAAAGAAAAAAAATATGTTTTCATCATGTTGCCCATAGCAACCAATCAGATTACTTCTTTCATTCTTGAGAAGACCTCTGAAAAATAAAAGAAGTGATCTGATTGGTTGCTAAGAGCAACTGGACAACATTTCCTCTCCACAGGTACATTTCCCTGATTGTCTTCATATTTAGGATGAGAATCTACTGACAAAGTGAGTAGCCAACCATTTCTGGGCATAAAACTCTGTAAGAAACAGCAGTCTGGGGGCGTCTGTGGTGGACATGAAGGAAGGGGGGGGGGGGGGTCCAGGGAAATTGAGATTTGACGTCTGCAGCGAGCGCTTCTCACTGAGCGACGGGTCTCATCCCAGGTATTGCAGGGGGACCCCACATGATCAGCTACTTATCCCATAACCCATGGATAGGGGATAAGTTAATTTTTGCTATAGTTCTCCTTTAATTGGCCAGAACACACCCAAAATCGGTCCCAGCCAAATATTGCTTCGTGTCCTGTCATTTCTCCCAGCTGTTCTTTTTCTACCTGCTTGTAAGGCATGCCTACACTCTCTAATTCCTTAAAGTGGTACTCCGCCCCTAGATATCTTATCCCCTACCTTAAGGATAGGACAAAAGATGACTGATCACTGGGACCCCCGCAATCTTCATGCAGCACCCGGCGTTCCAAATAATATATTAAGAACTCTGGGTTCTCGTGGTGCGGGTCGTGACCTCCCGCCACGCCCTTTCCATTTATGTCTATGGGAGGTGGTGTGATGTCACAAGAAGGTGTGGCATGATGTCACGAATCCCATCACAGGAACCAGTGATCTAAACATACTATTTAGAATTTTGGTTGCTGCGTGGAGATTGCTGGGGTCCCAGCAGCAGGATCCCCTTGATCAGACATCTTATCCCCTATCCTTTACATAGGGGATAAGATATCTAGAGGCGGAGTACCCCTTTAAGGGACAGTTCATGTACCCAAAAGTTGATCCTTTGCAACCGTATGACCCCTAGCAAGTTCCCTGCATGAGTCCCATTCATCAGAAAAAGGCGTGTGCATGGAACTTGCTGGGTGTTCTACGTTTGCCTCATAAACTGCACCAGCCAGCACCAGTTGCCTCTCTCTGCACCACATTATGCAGATCGTGCAGGAGAGCAGCTTTGGTCATCCATGTTTTGCTAACTCTATTTTCACACACAGAAATAAATAAATGAGTCGAACAAGTCAAAGAACAGTTTAAAAAAAGGGGAACTTTATTTATTATTTATTAAAATGTTTGTGTAGGGGATTTTTTGTAACCTCCCATCACTCACAAAGAGCGTACAGTAACTAATACTCAGGACAGGAAAAACCTCCAGAGGGGAGGAAACCTGTAGGGAATCCATGGCTACTGTATGGCCCTTCCTCTGGGCATACTAAAGGAGGTTACCTCTAGAATTTGGGCAAATGTTTCTGTGTATGTGCATGATTCCTAGGCCTGTGCCTTCATCCAACGTCTTGCTGTAGGTCCCGAAATGCTACTCCATGTCCTGGAAATAGTGCATCTAAGATAGGGGACAAAAAAGATAGATTATTTACATGTTTATCATAAAAATACACATGGAACTGCAATAAAGACCTTTTGGACAAAACAATGTAACACTTACCAGTCACAGTCATGTGCATGACTTTGCATTCCCGTGTCCCTACACAGTGTCCAGCACCGGCCCCTCACTGATGAACAGGACCAGTGTTATTTCTGGGGCTATGCCTTCATCCAACGTCTTGCTGTAGGTCCGGAAATGCTACTCCATGTCCTGGAGATAGTGCATCTAAGATAAGAAAAAAAAGATAGATTATTTACATGTTTATCATAGAAATACACATGGAACTGCACTAAAGATCTTTTGGACACAACAATGTAACACTTACCAGTCACAGTCATGTGTATGACTTTGCATTCCCGCGTCCCTACACAGTGTCCAGCACCGGCCCCTCACTGATGGAAAATGAACAGGAGCAGTGTTATTTCTGCTCAGTGCTGCTCTTTGGTGGACAATGGTTATGACATCACATGTGTGACACGCTGTTACCTCCTGGGAGTTCTATTTCAGTAGTGCTGCTCTCTGATTGGCTGAAAATCAAAAAAGCTTTCTAATATATTCTGTATGACTGTTATCTAAGGTTTTTGACAAATTTTATTAAAATGGCGCCACTCCCTGTGGGTGCGTTATATTTGTTTCTCCTAACCAGACATTCAGTATATGTAATATCATTTGGTGGCCCCAACAGCCTGGGCCCATAGGTTTCTTACATAGATCAATGCTACTCCGGTAGGCTCAATGAGCAGCGCTGGCCGCCGGGACGTCTGACGAGTGACGTCCCTGACGTTGCGGTCTGGAACGAAGGATGTCACTAGTCATACGTCCCAGCAGCCATTGATTTAAAGTGGTCATGGCTCCTGCTGCCAGTTCAAGATCAGACACCATGGCCCTAGATTGACATACTGCAACACCGATCCCCTGTGGCTGCCCACCTGTTGCAAAACTACAACTCTCAGCCTTCGGCTGTCAGGGCATGCTGGGAGCAGGGGCGGATCCAGAGTCGAGTCTCGGGAGGGGCGCTATTAGAGTATTTTGTGTTGGCGGACAGAAGATTACGGAACTTACAATATTATTAAATGTATCATACAGTCCTAACCTTGTTTAAGACTCTTAGGCCGTGCTCATATGTCAGAAAAATAATCATATATACCAATTGCCACAGAATGGGAAAGTGCTAAGGCTCTATAGTGAGGAGAATACGCAGTGATATCAGTGACTACAGGTGACGTCTTATCATTGTGTATTCTCCTCACTATAGAGAAGACGTCACCTGTAATCACTGATATCATTGTGTATTCTCCTCACTATAGAGATCAGTGATTACAGGTGACGTCTTCTCTATAGTGAGGAGAATAAACAATGATATCAGTGATTACAGGTGACGTCTTCTCTATAGTCTTTCCTTATCTAATTCAGATGGTACATACCGCCAGGATTTGTTCCAGCTAAATCTTCTCTCTGCAGAACTTGATGCCCAGACGTCTCCTCACTATGCCAATGCATTCTGATCCTCTATATGAAAACAATAATTATTATAATACTGCCAAACACTGTATTCTTTGAATATAATACTGTCACACACCCTCCTAATATAATTCTGACATACTGTACCCCCTGAATATACAACACACTGTACCCTCTGAATATAATACCACCATACACTGTACCCTCTGAATATAATACTACCACACACTGTGCCCTCTAAATTTAATACTACCAAACACTGCACCCTCTGAATATAATACTATCACACGCTGCACCCTCTAAATATAATACTATCACACACTGTACCCACTGAATATAATACTAACACACACTGTGCCCTCTAAATCTAATACTACCACACAGTGCATTCTCTGAATATAACTTGCTGTGCTGTAACTACCCTCTGAGTAAAATACCGTAATGTATTGTGGCCCCTAAAAAACGTACCACCCCTGAAATTCCTCACAATATACACTATACTTCTGAAAGGCAAAACACTCTGTGCCTTCACATATAGTAATAATGCCCCATCTTGTGCCCCTACATATAATATGACCTGTCCTGTTCCCCCACATAATAATGCCCTCTGTGCTGTGCCCCTCACATAGAATGCTCCTGTCATGTGCCCCACACATTTAATGCCCCCTGTGCTGTGCCCTTCACATATAATGCCCCCATTCTTTGCCCCTCACATATAATGCATCCATCATGCGCCCCTCATATATAAAGCCCCCATCATGCGTCCCGCACATATAATGCCCTTATCATGCGCCCCTCACATATAATGCCCCCTGTGCTGTGCCCTTCACATATAAAGCCCCATGTCCTGTCCACTCAGGGGGCATTATATGTGAGGAGCACAGCACAGGGGGCAATATATGTGAGGGGAACAGCACAGGGGGCAATATATGTGAGGGGAACAGCACAGGGGGCAATATATGTGAGGGGCACAGCACAGGGGGCATTATAAGTGTGGGGTACATAACAGGGGGCATTATATCATATAATGTCCCCCTGTGCTGTGCCCCACACATATAATGCCCCCTGTGCTGTGCCCCACACATATAATTTATATGTGTGGCACAGCACAAGGGGCATTATATGTGAGGGGCACAGCACAGGGGGCATTATATGTGAGGGGCACAGCACAGGGGGCATTATATGTGAGGGGCACAGCACAGGGGGGCATTATATCATATAATGCCCCCCTGTGCTGTGCCCCACACATATAATGCACCCTGTGCTGTGTGCCCCACACATATAATTTATATGTGTGGCACAGCCCAGGGGGCATTAGGTGAGGGGCACAGCACAGGGGGCATTATATGATATAATGCCCCCCTGTCCTGTGCCCCTCACATATAATGCCCCCTGTGCTGTGCCCCTCACATATAATGTCCCCTGTGTTGTGCCCCTCACATAATGCCCCCTGTGCTGTGCCACACATATAAATTATATGTGAAGGGCACAGGACAGGGGGCATTATGTGAGGGGCACAGCACAGGGGGCATTATATGTGAAGGGCACAGGACAGGGGGCCCCCTGTCATGTGCTCTTCACATATAATGCCCCCTGTGCTTTGCCCTGCAGACCAGGGACATGCACAGACATTTTGGAGGGCAGGGGCTCAAGTAAAAAAGAGGGCACTTTTCATAATTTAAAAAACGTCTGCCAGACTTAATGGGCAGATGTGCTGCGGCCCAGGGACACAGTGGCCTCCCGCCAGGCTTTCTCGACATTCTTAGCCCCCATAAAAGTTGGTGTTTTTGTAAAATCGAGTCAAGAACAGTTTCTATGAAGGTCTGCCATGTGTATATACACTTTGGCTGTGCTGTCAGTCTTATTTACAGAAAAGATATGACAGCTGCCCTATAATATACTGTATTATAGAGGAGATTTATCAAACCTGTGCAGAGAAAGAGCGGTGCAGTCGCCCATAGCAACCAATCAGATCGTTTTGCGGAAGGATTTTCCTCTGCAAAGGTTTTAATAAATCTCCCCCTATATGCCCCCACCTGAGCTCTATATGACAGAACCCAGCACCCATCACCAATCACCCATTACCCATCCCCAATCACCCAGCACCAATCACCCAGCACCCATCACCCATCCCCAATCACCTAGCACCAATCACCCAGCACCCATCACCAATCACCCAGCACCAATCACCCAGCACCAATCACCCAGCACCCATCACCCATCCCCAATCACCTAGCACCAATCACCCAGCACCCATCACCAATCACCCAGCACCAATCACCCAGCACCAATCACCCATCACCCATCCCCAATCACCCAGCACTCATCACCCATCCCCAATCACCCAGCACCAATCACCCAGCACCAATCACCCAGCACCCATCACCCAGCACCCATCACCAATCACCCACCTTACGCAGGAATCTCCACACAGCTCTGGTTCTTACACTGAAGAGATGGACACCACACTAATATATGCTTACAGTCTACAATATACTAAAGTTGGCAAAAAAAATAATTATAAATATACAAAGATGGCGAGGCATAGCACAGCATACAGGATGGAGGCAGGGAAGCTCCGCCTCCATTGCGCACAAGACTGACTTCGCATACTAGCAATGTGGGGCAATACCTAGAAAATGGAAAGACCAATTTTTGTATACTGCACTGTAACCTAGTGTATTGGGTTTAGTGCGAGTAAACAGCCTGTCAGTTTCCCTTTAATTATATACCGTACCTCCCCTTAATTCCCTATATACTGTGCCACCATTCATCTATTAATTCCCTATATACTGTGCCACCATTAATGAACTATATACTGTGCCACCATTCATCTATTAATTCCCTATATAATGTGCCACCATTCATCTATTAATTCCCTATATACTGTGCCACCATTAATGAACTATATACTGTGCCACCATTCATCTATAAATTCCCTATATACTGTGCCCCTATTAATGAACTATATACTGTGCCACTATTAATGAACTATATACTGTGCCACCATTCATCTATTAATTCCCTATATACTGTGCCACCATTAATGAACTATATACTGTGCCACCATTCATCTATTAATTCCCTATATACTGTGCCACCATTCATCTATTAATTCCCTATATACTATGTCACCATTAATGAACTATATACTGTGCCACCATTCATCTGTTAATTCCCTAAATACTGTGCCACTATTAATGAACTATATACTGTGCCACCATTCATCTATTAATTCCCTATATACTGTGCCACTATTAATGAACTATATACTGTGCCACTATTAATGAACTATATACTGTGCCACCATTCATCTATTAATTCCCTATATACTGTGCCACCATTCATCTATTAATTCCCTATATACTTTGCCACTATTAATGAACTATATACTGTGCCACTATTAATGAACTATATACTGTGCCACCATTCATCTATTAATTCCCTATATACTGTGCCACCATTCATCTATTAATTCCCTATATACTGTGCCACCATTAATGAACTATATACTGTGCCACCATTCATCTATTAATTCCCTATATACTGTGCCAACATTAATGAACTATATACTGTGCCACTAATATTTAACTATACTGTGCCACCACTAAGGGTGCATTCACACGTGCGTATTTTCTGCTGCAGATCTGCTGCAGATTTGCTTTAGCAGATTTCTCTTCCCATTGTCAATGAGAAGCAAAATCTGCAGCAAAAATAGGCACACGTGAACGCACCCTAAGGATCTACACACAGTGCCAGCATACATAAAAATATAATGTTCCAATATAATGAAATATATGCTGTGCTCCCATAAATTCCCTATATACT